>NC_069130.1:42912428-43212428 GCF_026914265.1 Mya arenaria | reverse complement strand
TCATTATAATACGTATACTCATCATTCTAACACATTTTCATACTCATCGTATTAACCACCACAACCACCATCATCATCATCATCGCCGTCGTTACCACGGTTACCGCCATCATCATCATCGACGTCGTCGACATCGTCTCAACCACAACCACCACCCTCATCATCATCATCGACGTCGTGGTTGTAATCATCATCATCATACTTATCATTCTAACACATTTTCATCCTCATCGTATTTACCACCAGAACCACCACCATCATCATCATCATCATCATCGTCGTTACCACCACCGCCATCCTCACAATCATTATCATCATCATCATCATTCTAACACATCCTCACCCTCATTGTATAAAATACAAATCAAACAATATTTTCAACGTTTAATCATATATTCTTCAATTATAATCAAATTGTGCGATATGTTAAATAATAGGCAATTATATATTCTATTATTTAGGTAACTAAATCTACTCAATGTTTGGTTATTTCTTGTGTAGTATTTGTTGATACATAATATCATTTTGTAGATTTCATAATAATATGAAATTTATGTAATCGATTATAAACATAAAAAGTCAACGTGTTATTGGTATACTCCTCTAATACAGAATATAAAATACAGCTGAGCAAGGATGCCATTGTAAATAAAGAAAAAACTAAATATTCCCCATTAATTCATAATCCATAAGCGAAGTAAATACCTAACATTTATCAAATGATATCACATTAAACTAGGAAATTAGTTGCTTTATTAAGAGATTCTTTAAAAAAAAAGTCGATCAAGATTAATTAACCGATTATTGCACGTGTTGATTACGGAATGTTGTGTTATAATAAAAAAAGAAAGTTTTCACCCGCGTTCGATATATTTAACAACACCAGCCACAACAACATTGCTGTGTCATCTGTCAAGATAAATCTATTTTTGGATGCATGTAAATACACAACATAAATCAAATTAACTGAATACACATAGAAAGTGGTTGATAATAATTAGTTCCTGGAAAAGTAACATATATTTCTATAAATAGAATGACACTTCCCCATTGATTGTTTCACTGTTTTTCATCAAATATGAATTCCCATCATCGATGCTAACACTTAAGTTATTGTTCACATTTTGGTGAATTTGAAATGAAGCCCTACACCCGTATTGTGAAATACGAGAACCTCGAATGACGGCGAACTGTTCATATGTTCTCGGATGTCTTTCCTCTCACTGGCAGGTTTCACCGGGCAGTACCCCATGTTGCATGTAATGGTGTGTGGTATGTTCTTCATCGTCTCTATCAGACTCCGCACCGCCTCCGCTGTCATTGTCACACTCCATAGTGTAATATCGGTGATGGAGGCTGGAGGGAGGAGGTGGAGCTCACCTAGATCTGTATCCCCTATGTAAAGGCTTTGTAACGGAGGGAGACTTGGTAGTGTATTCACAAGTAACTGGACATTCTTAACGCTATTTAACATAACACGTTGTAGTTTACTCCACCTTTGATCGTGTTTAAATAATCTAAATATGTACATTTCAACATTCGATGATACTCTATGTAAGTCACATCTTGTAATATGTGTTGGATCAACCTGCACACGTGTTGTATTGTCTTCCTCTATATGCAGATATTCCAGCCTGTGACACTGGGACAGGTCATACTGCCCATCACGCTCCCACAGTGACACTGCTTTGAGGGAGTCGGAGTTGGATGTGATCACCTCCTGCACCTCTTCCCCATTAATTTGATCATTGCATTCATTGATGTTTAGTGACTGAATACGTTCCTTGTTTATCATCATCAGCTTTTTTAACACTACGACATCCACGTCACTATGAATATAGAAGTGTGCGAGATAGAGCGGTATGTCACCATAGTTGTTCGCCCTGGCTTCACGGTTCCCGGAGAGAATCAGGTCCTGAAGTAGTGTAGCCTCTCTATTGTAGATTGATGGTTGGTATGGTGGTATAGAACTATTGATCCATGAAGACACGTCTGGTCTAGAACTATTGATCCATGAAGACATTTGCACACCGAGCTCGGGCTTCATTCCACATATGAAAATAAATGTCTGAGAAACATCTCCCAAGATATTTTCCTTATTATCTTGTTCGTACTTGCTTGATAGCTGACTGTAGTCGTTTTCATTTAAACATAAATGAAGAGCCGCTAAAAACTCTTGAAGTGTTTTATGAAAGAATGAAAAGTGAGATGATTCCTCCATTAATGAGTTGGATTTCTTCTCTGTGAGTAAGCCTGACTTCAATGCAAATTCAACCTGCTCCCCTATTAACAAAGCGTTGACTGTTGTGTTGCTGAAGACAACAGACGAATCTCTGCACTCTGAAAACAAAGTTGTGTATGCTAACTTTGCCAGCGCAAGGTAAACCATGGGATTTTGCGTGAAGCATTTATGTTTCTTTAATACAGATGGCAGTTCAATTTTCGGAATTTTAATCCCGCTTTGCATATAACTAAGTCTACATGATAGCATGTTTATCACGCCAGCATAAATATCACATTTTGAATCGGTTAACGATTTGCCCTCGAACCACAGGCACACGAGCTGGGTGATACTGATAGGTGCTGACAATAATCCTTCAAGACCCTTCTCTGACACCATTTCCATGAAAGCCTCTGGTGTCCGTTCATCCTCATTTCCCCCATTAAGAATGTTGATGATATTTTCCACGAGTTGCTTTGTGTCTGCTGCTCCTTCTATTTCAAGATATTTGTCGATCTTTGAATCCTGCACTCTAAACTGTGACATTCGCCAGGGACGTGTTGTCGTGAGGAGTGTGGCCTTGTTGGCCGAATTTCGGAAAGGGATGACTCTTTCCTCAGTGTTGCAGGTACAGTTTAAGTTTTCCGGATGGGTCCATTCGTCGAGGCCGTCAGCTATGATTAAACATGTTTCACTTTCCAGCACCGTCTGTAATAGCCGGTAACCATCATCGGCATCCTTCTCGTGGTAGATTTTACGTATAAGTTGATCCTTGATCATTTGTGCTAGACCACACGTTTTACCTGCATCTCGTAGGGTGACATGGAACAAAAATGCAAACTCTTTGAAGAATTCTGGGTCGGCAAAGCTTGTTTTAATACCGACGTTTTCCTCCGCTGGTAAATATTGGTGAGTCCAATCCAGGGCACACATTACGGAGAATGTAGATTTGCCATTGCCCGGTTCTCCAACAAGGAAAACATTTCTGAGAAACTGATCTTCTTTTATGAAAACATCTGAAAATTTTGCAATTTTTTGACCGCTTTCTTGGTTGTCAATTTTTCGATGATCTTTCTCCACAATTTTCGGTGCCACGTAGAATTTCCTGAGTTTGGCGTTCTTTTCTCCGAGAATGGGAGATATCGGCATGTCGGCCAACGTGGTTCGGTAATGGTTTGCCAAACGTAGTCGTAATCCTGAAGTAAATGTAAAGATATATCATTAAAAACATAAGAATAAGAACATATACGTTTGCATTATCACAAAACACTTGGTGAGAAAACAGGAATCAGTTTTGTGACAAGACGCTCGGTACAAAAGATAAAAATAAGCAATATCACAAGACCTTTGATGCAGACGATAAGTAATATCAACAGACGCTTGTTAAGAAGATTAGAAGCAGAATTATCAAAAGACGTCTGTTGCAAAAAATAAGTAGCAGCCTTTAACAAGGGGCCCGGGACCAAAGATAAGAAGCAGCATTATCACAAGATGCTTGTTACAGAAGATAAGTAGCAGCCTTTACCAAGACATTTGGTCCAGAAGATAAGTAACAGCATTATTACAAGGCGCTTGGTACATAAGATAAGAGGCAGAATTATTACAAGACGCTTGTTACAGAAGATAAGAAGCAGCATTATCACAAGACGCTTGTTCCAGATGATAAGAAGTAGCATTATCACAAGACGCTTGTTACAGACAATAAAAAGCAGCATTGTCACAAGACGCTCAGTACAGAAGATAAGAAGTAACATAATCACAAGACGCTTAGTACAGAAGATAAGTAGCAGCAATATCACAAGACGCTTGTTGCAGAATATACGTAGCAGCATTATCATAAGACGATTAGAAGCAACATTATAAGTACATATCACAAGTTTCCGGTACGGATAGAAAAGTACGACCCGGGGGCACGCGCGTAAACTGGTAACGAGGCTTGCCGAGTTACCGGCCACGCAACGTGCCCGAGGGTCGGATTTTCCTATTCGGACCGGAAAAACATGATTGATATTTTTTTTTGCACATCTAAAATTATCAAATTGTGGTAAAACTGATATAGAAAACGCACTTATGTACATTTTACGAACCAGCGCGTGCGACATCGTTTACTGACGTCATAAACCGCAATTATTTTAGTTTAGTTTAAACATATTTATTTTACAACGATTGTGAAACAAGTTATTACAACATTATATTAATCACTCTCGTTGGCACGATATTACGCGAGAGTGTGGTCTTGTGTTTTGGAGGAAACCGGAGAACCTGGAGGAAACCCACTTGTCCGGCTTGGTGACCACAAACCAAACTCACATGCGCCCAAGCCGGGAATCGAACCCGGTCGCTTAGGTGAGAAGCGAGTGTGCTAACCACTGCGCTAACCGGACAACCAATTATTTTAAAGAACTATTGATGTCAAATAGTGACTCTGAAAATCGCGTTTTTAATGATTATTTATTTCCAATTTTAATCAAAAGTCTTGCATACTTATATATTTGATTGCGCTTTACTGAAATGGTTAAATATACTTTTCATAAACCAAACAATAAAAGAAATAAAAAGTGACACGTGGATGCGCGTGACTCATCTAACATAGGGGGTGTAAGACGGGGGTTTCCAGCACTGGTGACATAACCGGAAACACACGTCCGGTATGCAAAAATATCATATTTCTTGCATACCTAAAATTATGAATTAGTGGGAAAATTGACGTAGAAAACGTACTTTAGTACATTTCAGCAAAAAGCGCGTGCGACGTTGTGTACTGACTTCATCAAGCGCAGTCATTTTAAATCACTATCGACGTCAAAGAGTTCCTTTAAAAATCGCGCTTTTACGATTATTTTTCAATTTTAATTAAAAGTATTGTATACTTATATTTATGATTCCGCTTTATTGAAATTGCATACTATACTTTTCATAAACCATACAATAAAAGAAATAAAAAAATGGCGCGTTGTTGCGCGTGACTCATCTTACATGGGGGGTGTAAGATGAGTTTTTCCAGCACCGGTCACATGACCGGAAATACACGTCCGGATAGAAAAAAACCCGACTCGATGGCACCTGCGTTGCCAGGTAACGAAGCTTGCCGAATTACCGGCTGCGCAGCATGCCCGAGAGTCGGATTTTTCGATCTGGAACCGAGGAACCGACACATATGATATACATTTTTCTAGCATACCTTGAATTACAATATTTTGTGAAAAAATACATGAAAAAGCGCATGTTTGTACATTTTACCAAAAAGGGCGTGCGATGATGTTTACTCACGGCATGACGCGCAGTAAGTTTTATTCACGGCATACGTCAAGAAGTTTCTGAGTATCACGTCTTTTAAGGGTTACTTTTTGTTTTGAAGGTATATTTTAGTAAAGTTTATGTTTATCGCACTATTCTATTGAAATCTCATAATTATAGTTACATAAAGTGTATAATAAAAGAAATAGAAAGTATTACGTCGCAGCGCGTGACTCATCTGGCACCACGGTAGGGGTGCCAGATGGAATTTTCTTGCATACCGGACGTGTGTTTCCGGTCATGTGACCAGTGGTGGAAAAAACCCGTCTTACACACCCCATGTAAGAGGAGTCACGCGCAACAACGCGCCACTTCTTATTTCTTTTCTTGTATGGAATATGAAAAGTAAATTATTCCATTTCAATAAAGCGCAATTAAATATATAAGTATTCGCGCTTTTTGGTGAAATGCACAAAACAAAAGTGCGTTTTCTACGTCAATTTTTCCACAAATTGATAATTTAAGACTAGTCCAAATAATTGTACGTTGGCGGATTTTTTTTTAGATTTTTGATATGGCAAATCCTTCACGTACAAATTGTTTAGTATCAAAAGTGGGTAGTTGTTCCGATCAGGATTCCGGGTTAAAGCATATAGAGTCCATAAAATATCATAAAAACAAGAAATATTACCAGATAATGTTATTTTATATTAGTTCCGTACACAAAAAATAAATATCCAACTTATAATTATGAGTTTGACGGCTTTTTTTCATTTCATTCTGTCAAAACATAACGATATATACATGAAGGGCACCTGCAAGGCTTCAGGGCACAGTTTTAAATCGCTCGGAACATTTCGGCCATGGCCGAGTTGTTACGATTGTATAACGAGGTCTATCTCGAAGCTTTGTCGGAGGAGGCCGAGTTATTACGATTGTATCGAGTTGTTCCCCTTCGCATAATTGTTTTCTGTGTCAGTCAACTTTCGTTTTATTGGAAAGGTAAACAACTTGTTTTAATGCATTAAATGCTTGTTCAGTGCAAAATTACATCTCACTTACATGGTAAAATATGAATATAACTCTTTAGGATCAATTTCAACCATAAAATACTTCACTTAAAACAATTTCAATATTTTCAAAACACCCCCGTTTTTTGCACATTCCCGTTTAGACGTTAGGGATTGGAAGAATCCCGTATAACACGTCTATTATTTTAGACTAAATTTAAGACATGCAAAAAATAATAAGCATGTGTTTCCGGTCCGGATCGAAAATTCCGACCCTCGGGCACGCTGCGTGTCCGATAACTCGGAAAGCCTCGTTACCGGCTTACGCGCGTGCCCTCGGGTCGGATTTTTCTATCCGTACCGGAAACACATGATACTTATATTCCTGCACGGCTGACGTCACCGGAAATGCCTATCCGGTGTGCTAAAAATGCAGAGTTTCAACACTATCTTATGTTTCTTAGTTAGTGGGCGGAAACCATTTTTCTTTCTTAGAAACAGTGACCTACACCCTACTTCTCATAAGCAACCCCAAGCTAGCTCTTTACGTAAGCCACCATACACACAGTTTCATCCATATCCATATACGTCAATTTGATCAAAAGCGTCTCTTACCTTCCTTCAATATCTCCCCTTCGTTCTCAGCACTGATCTTGAAATCGTCTGTTTCCAGCTGTCAACAAAAAAGATCAAGACATTAAGCATCCCATAATTCAAAGGCTATTTTACAAAATAATATAAACTATAAACTTATATTATAAAGACAATTTGAACGGAAAACAGTTTTACTACATTAGAAAGTGTATGTACGTTGTCATAGAGGTGACATGTGTTAATAAAACTATTTTTTATCTCGTGATCACGACTAAATTACTCGTTCCCACGACTTGCATGTTTTTGCCACGACTTAATAATTTCGAAGCCACCACTTCGTACGTTTAAGACGTGGGAGGGTTCAGACCAGTTGACGATTTGAGTCGTGGGTCTGTCATGGGTCGTGACCCATCGGTACGCAACCTTGGTTTGGCCTCGCTTCTAATAAGGTCAAATAGGGACTCCCACCTACACTTAAGTCCGGTGATCTAATTAGGTACATGGTCAAATAAATATGGATCCCCACCTACACTAAAGTCCGTTGATCTTATTAAATGCAAGGTCAAACAGGGGCCCCAACCATCACAAAAGTCCAGTGAACTAATCAGGTACATGGTCAAATAGGCACCCTACCTACACTAAAGTCCGATGATCTAATTAGGTGCAAGTTCAAATAGGGACCCACCTACACTAAAGTCCGGTGATCTAATAAGGTGCAAGTACAAATAGGGACACCACCTACACTAAAATTCGTTGATCTAATTAGGTGCAAGTACAAATAGGGACCCCACCTACACTAAAGTCCGTTGTTCTAATTAGGTGCAAGTACAAAAAGGGGCCCCTCCTACACTAAAATCCGTTGATCTAATTAGGTGCAAGTTCAAATAAGGACCCCACCTACACTAAAGTCCGGTAATCTAATTAGGTGCAAGTTCAAATAGGGACCCCAGCTACACTAAAGTCCGGTGATCTAATTAGGTGCAAGTACAAATAGGGACCCAACCTACACTAAAGTGAGGTGATCTAATTAGGTGCAAGTACAAATAGGGGCCCAACCTACACTAAAGTCCGGTGATCGAATTAGGTGCAAGAACAAATAGGGGCCCATCCTACACTAAAGTCCGGTGATCAAATTAGGTGCAAGTACAAATAGGGACCCCACCTACACTAAAGTCCGGTGATCTAATTAGGTGCAAGTACAAATAGGGGCCCCTCCTACACTAAAGTCCGGTGATCTAATTAGGTGCAAGTACAAATAGGGACCCCACCTACACTAAAGTCCGGTGATCTAATTAGGTGCAAGTACAAATAGGGACCCCACCTACACTAAAGTCCGGTGATCTAATTAGGTGCAAGTACAAATAGGGACCCAACCTACACTAAAGTCAGGTGATCTAATAAGGTGCAAGTTTAAATAGGGACACCACCTACACTAAAGTCCGGTGATCTAATTAGGTGCAAGTACAAATAGGGACCCCACCTACACTAAAGTCAGGTCATCTAATTAGGTGCAAGTACAAATAGGGGTCCCACCTACACTAAAGTCAGGTGATCTAATTAGGTGCAAGTACAAATAGGTGCCCCTCCTACACTAAAGTCAGGTAATCTAATTAGGTGCAAGTACAAATAGGGACCCCCACCTACACTAAAGACAGGTAATCTAATTAGGTGCAAGTACAAATAGGGGCCCATCCTACAATAAAGTCATGTAATCTAATTAGGTGCAAGTACAAATAGGGCCCCTCCTACACTAAAGTCCGTTGATCTAATTAGGTACAAGGTCAAATAGGTACCCCCACCTACACTAAAGTCAGGTGATTTAATTAGGAACATGGTCAAATAGGGACCCCACCTACACTAAAGTCCGGTGATTTAATTAGGAACATGGTCAAATAGGGACTCCACATACACTAAAGTCCGGTGATTTAATTAGGAACATGGTCAAATAGGGACCCCACCTACACTAAAGTCTGTTGATCTAATTAGGTACAAGGTCAAATAGGTTACCCCACCTATACTAAAGTCCGTTGATCTAATTAGGTACAAGGTCAAATAGGTACCCCCCACCTACACTAAAGTCAGGTGATCTAATTAGGTACAAGGTCAAATAGGTACCCCCACCTGCACTAAAGTCAGGTGATCAATTAGGTACAAGGTCAAATAGTTACCTCCACCTACACTAAAGTCAGGTGATCTAATTAGGTACAAGGTCAAATAGGTACCCCCACCTACACTAAAGTCAGGTGATCTAATTAGGTACAAGGTCAATTAGGTACCCCCACCTACACTAAAGTCAGGTGATCAATTAGGTACAAGGTCAAATAGGTACACCCACCTACACTAAAGTCAGGTGATCTAATTAGGTACATGGTCAAAGAGGTACCTCCACCTACACTAAAGTCAGGTGATCTAATTAGGTACATGGTCAAATAGGTACCCCCACCTACACTAAAGTCAGGTGATCTAATTAGGTACAAGGTCAAATAGGTACCCCCACCTACACTAAAGTCAGGTGATCTAATTAGGTACAAGGTCAAATAGGTACCCCCACCTACACTAAAGTCAGGTGATCTAATTAGGTACATGGTCAAATAGGTACCCCCACCTACACTAAAGTCAGGTGATCTAATTAGGTGCACGGTCAAATAGGTACCCCCACCTACACTAAAGTCAGGTGATCTAATTAGGTACATGGTCAAATAGGTACCTCCACCTACACTAAAGTCCGTTGATCTAATTAGGTACATGGTCAAATAGGCACCCCCACCTACACTAAAGTCAGGTGATCTAATTAGGTACAAGGTCAAATAGGTACCCCCACCTACACTAAAGTCAGGTGATCTAATTAGGTACAAGGTCAAATAGGTACCCCCACCTACACTAAAGTCAGGTGATCTAATTAGGTACAAGGTCAAGTAGGTACCCCCACCTACACTAAAGTCAGGTGATCAAATAAGGTACATGGTCAAATAGGTACCCCCACCTACACTAAAGTCAGGTGATCTAATTAGGTGCACGGTCAAAAAAGGGCCACACCAGCACTAAAATCTGGTGATCTAATTAGGTACATGGTCAAATAGGTACACCCACCTACACTAAAGTCAGGTGATCTAATTAGGTACAAGGTCAAATAGGTACCTCCACCTACACTAAAGTCAGGTGATCAATTAGGTACAAGGTCAAATAGGTACCTCCACCTACACTAAAGTCAGGTGATCTAATTAGGTACATGGTCAAATAGGTACCCCCACCTACACTAAAGTCAGGTGATCTAATTAGGTACAAGGTCAAAAAGGTACCCCCACCTACACTAAAGTCAGGTGATCTAATTAGGTACATGGTCAAATAGGTACCCCCACCTACACTAAAGTCAGGTGATCTAATTAGGTACATGGTCAAATAGATACCCCCACCTACACTAAAGTCAGGTGATCTAATTAGGTACATGGTCAAATAGGGACCCCACTACACTAAAGTCTGGTGATCTTATTAAGTGCAAGATCAAATAGGGACCTCACCTATACTAAAGCCCGGTGATCTAATTAGGTGCAAGCTCAAATAGGTACACCCAATTACACTAAAGTCAGGTGATCTAATTTGGTGCACGGTCAAAACGGGGCCCAGCTACACTAGAGTCCGGTAATCTAATTAGGTGCAGTTGTCAAATAAGGACCAACACAGATACTAAAGTCCATTGATCTAATTAGGTGCATGGTCAAATAGGGACCCTACAAATACTAAGTCCAGGAATCAATTAGATGCAATGATGAATGTCAAATAGGGACCCCACCTACACTAAAGTCCGGTGATCTAATTAGATGCAAGGTCAAATAGGGGCCCCCACCTACACTTTAGTCAGGTGATCTAATTAGGTACATGGTCAAATAGGGACCCCACCTACACTTAAGTCCAGTGATCTAATTAAGTGCAAGGTCAAATAGGGACCCCACCAATACTTAAGTCCAGTAATCAATTTAGATGCAATGTCAAATAGGGGCCCCACCTACACTAAAGTCCGGTGATCTAATTAGATGCAAGGTCAAATAGGGACCTCACCTACACTAAAGTCCGGTGATCTTATTAAGAGCAGGGTCAAATAGGGACCCCACCAACACCAAAGTCTGGTGATCTAATTAGGTGCAAGGTCAAATAAGGGCCCCCACCTACACTAAAATCGGGTGATCTAATTTGGTGCAAGGTCAAATAGGCACCCCCCACAAAAACTTTAGTCCGGTGATCCTATTAGGTGCAAGGTCAAATATGGCCCCCACCAACACAAACGTCCGGTAATCTGATTAGACGTAAAGTCAAATAGGGACCCCCCATAATAATACACTAACTTCCAGTGTTCTTATTAGGTGCAATGTAAAATAGGGACCCCACCTACACTAAAGTCCAGGATTCTTATCAGGTGCTCCACCTACACTAAAGTCCGGTGATCTAATTAGATGCAAGGTCAAATAGGGGCCCCACCTACACTAAAGTCCGGTGATCTAATTAAGTGCATGGTCAAACAGGGACCCGACCTACACTAAAGTATGTTGATCTATTTAGATGGAAGGTCAAATAGGGACCCCAACCAACACTAAAGTCCGGTGATCTAATTAGGTACAAGGTTAAAAAGGGGCCCCAAAGAACACTATAGTACGGTTATCTAATTAGGTGCAATGTCAAATACGGACACCAACCTACACTTTGGTGCAATACCATTTAGGGGTTTTCACCTTTACTTAACTCCGGTAATCTAATTAGGTGCAAGGCCATATAGGGGTTCCCACCAACACTAAAGTCCGGTAATCTAATTAGGTAAAAGGTCAAATAGGGACCCCTACCTACACTAAAGTCTGGTGATCTAATTAGGTGGATCAAATAGGGACCCCACCTACACTAAAGTATGTTGATCTAATTAAGTGGAAGGTCAAATAGGGCCCCGACCTACACTAAAGTCTGTTGAACTAATTAAGTGGAAGGTCAAATAGGGCCCCGACCTACACTAAAGTCTGTTGAACTAATTAAGTAGAACGTCAAATAGGGCCCCGACCTACACTAAAGTCTGTTGAACTTATTAAGTTGAAGGTCAAATAGGGACCCCACCTTCACTTAAGTATATTGATCTAATTAAGTGAAAGGTCAAATAGGGCCCCGACCTACACTAAAGTCTGTTGAACTTATTAAGTGGAAGGTCAAATAGGGACCCCACCCTCACTAAAGTCCGGTGGTTTAATTAAGTACACGGTAAAATAAAGACCCCAACTACACTAAAAACCGGTGATCTGATAAAGTGGAAGGTCAAGAAGGGACCCCCCTCGCCTACAGTAAAGTCCGTTGATATAATTAAGTGCAAGGTTGAATAGGGGCCCCCACCTACACTTAAGTCTGGTGATCTGATTAGGTGCAAGGTCAAACCATATACTATTCCAAATTGTGTTCAATAAACTCATACCTGAACCGCATAAAAGGTATTCCACACGATATAATTCGCAGACAAATATCTTTGCACGAGTTTATCGAATCTGATACAAAAAAGTACACGTGCAATCATACCTTCAATCAGTTGATTCTCAGGTCGGTATACTAGTTTCCTTATGTCCTCTAGGATATAAGTTCATAGCCGTTGAAGCACTTTTTCGCTTTTTTGAGCTTAGGGTATGGTAGTTCAATTGTGTCCCCTAACATGATAAGTCATACTCGGGTGTGCACATGCGCTGAAGTTGGCAGTCAAGTTCAAAAGTCGTCTGCGAGGTTTCACCGTACATAATATTTTTTTATATTTTTCTTCTCAATATATTCATACCTGAACTACACAAAAAATAGTGCACACGTTATAATTCAAAAGTGCCCTTCCAACAAGTTAATATGTATTTCTACACGCGTCGAACAAATTTGATACAAAAAGTAATCTTTTACTCATACCATTTCTCGTTCCTGTTCTGTGGCGTGTTGTGCCTTACATTGGTATGCTAGTTCAGCTGTGTTCCCTATCATGTAAAGTCATACCTCTTTAATCTGTTCCACAGGATGTGGTGCCCTAATTCGGTATGCTAGTTCAGTTGTGTTCTCTATCATGTAAAGTCATACCTGTTTAATCTGTTCCACGGAATGTGGTGCTATGGGCCGGTATGCTAGTTCAGTTGTGTCATCTATCATGTAAAGTCATACCTGTTTAATCTGTTCCAGGGCATGTCGTACCTAGGGTCGGTATGCTAGTTCAATTGTGGCCTCTATCATGGAAAGCCGTACCTGTTTAATCTGTTTCGCGGCTTGTTGTGCCTTTGGCCAGTATGCTAGTTCAATTTTGCCATCTCTCTTGTAAAGTCATACCTGTATAATCTGTTTAGTCCGCTAAACTGTAAATTTGTACCTTCTTAAGCTGTTCCACAGCGTGTAGAGCCTCAGGTCGGTTTGCTAGTTCAGTCTTATCCTCCAGCAGGGTGCGTAGCTTGCCCAGGAAGCCCACTAGTTCTGTGTCCTTGACCCTCTGGTCATGGGAATGGCGTATGCGTCGACCAATGTCCCGAACCTTAAATGTAATGTTTGAAATAAGTATTGTCTAACATAGCTTGTAGTTGTGGTGAAGATGGCACAAATTGAAATGCATACTATCATGCAATATGTAGTAACTATATATTCACTTTAAGACATCTTGGTTGTTTGGATTAGAGTAATGAATGTACAAAATAATCAGAGCAACTTCAAGTGAATACTGAAACATTCTACACTTATTATGAACATTCTTAAAAGCTGAATTCTCACAGATTGACTGTTTAGGCCACGTTTTTATGTTTTGTCTGGGAATTAGCCAATGTTTGCCTTAATGTCTGGGAACCAGTGATATAAGACTGCTGACAAATGATCTGATCTGGGGGTTTTTCATATTATTTTGTTCGAAAATTGATGTTTAATGGCTAAAAATGTTAGTAACGCTTTTAGAAACAAGAGGCCCAAAAGGGCCTATGCTCTACTGGCATGGCTTTTGTGATCATATCAATCTACAGCATGTATGTATGGGTAAAAGGCAACAGACATATAGTTTATGTTTTGTGTTTGGGTTACCTGAAAACGTAGCACGTTCAACATCTGAGCCCAGAAAGTATTGTAAGCAGATTAGTTGCATGAACTATTTTAACAGTGCTCCAGCCAGGATTTGAAAAGGGCAGGGTGCTAGGTTAAAAAGGGCACTTTCAATGAGCCTTGATCGGGCACTTGCAAGGGCCAATGTTGAATTCTTATTGTGTATTTGTTGTAATTACTTTCAATCCTAATAGTTAGTTATGAATACCATGGCTGTTTTCTTTAATTTAGTGTCAAAACTATTTATATTTATTATTTTCATACTTATTTCTGAAAATTGACTCTGTCAAACAAAAGGGCACAGCAGGGTGTAGTAAAGGGCAGCAGGGTGCTGGAAAAGGGCAGCCGGGTGCCCCACCCTGCTATTTAGGCCTAGCTGGAGCACTGTTTTAATATGTGCCAAACTGTAAAAGTCATCTGACAAAAAAAATGCTTTAAAAACTGTACTTATAGTAAAAATTTCTGTAGTTTTAAAAGTTAAACAAGAGCTGTCACAGTATGTGACGAATGCCCCCGAATGTGACATTGACCTATGAACAAGGTCAGTACATGAAAAGTTGATCTTGCCTTTACGTGTCAAATATATATGGCAAGTTACATATGTATTTTAAATTGCCTCTGAACATAAAAAAATACCACCCATACTTGACAACCTACACGGTTATGTCCTTATATTCAGAATTCCCTTGTGAATAAACACTTTTAGTGTATCTTTCACCTTAGAGGTAGGAACACGGGTCTTGCACACGACACGTCGTCTTCGTATGTGGAACACATGTAGCAAGTTATTTTAAAATCTGTCCATACTAGAGAAAGTTACAGCCCGGACACGACAACCTATACCCTATGTCCTTGTATGCAGCACTCCATTGTGAATAAACACTAAGTGTGACCTTGACCTTTGAGGTAGGGACACGGGTCTTGCACGCGACACGTCGTCTTGGTATGTGGAACACATGTGGCAAGTTATTTTAAAATCTGTCCATACAAGGGAAAGTTACAGCCCGGACACGACAACTTATACTCTATGTCCTTATATATGCAGCACTCCATTGTGAATAAACACTATGTGTGACCTTGACCTTTAAAGCAGGGACACGGGTCTTACATGACACGTCGTCTTGGTATGTGGAACACATGTGGCAAGTTATTTTAAAATCTGTCCATACAAGAGAAAGTTACAGCCCGGACACGACAACCTATACTCTATGTCCTTATATGCAGCACTCCATTGTGAATAAACACCAAGTGTGACCTTGACTTTTAAAGTAGGGACACGGGTCTTGCACGCGACACGTCGTCTTGGTATGTGGAACACATGTGGCAAGTTATTTTAAAATCTGTCCATACAAGGGAAAGTTACAGCCCGGACACGACAACCTATACTCTATGTCCTTATATGCAGCACTCCATTGTGAATAAACACTAAGTGTGACCTTGACCTTTGAGGTAGGGACACGGCTCTTGCACGCGACATGTCGTCTTGGTATGTGGTACACATGTGGCAAGTTATTTTAAAATCTGTCCATACAAGAGAAAGTTACAGCCCGGACACGACAACCTATACTCTATGTCCTTATATGCAGCACTCCATTGTGAATAAACACCAAGTGTGACCTTGACCTTTGAGGTAGGGACACGAGTCTTGCACGCCACACGTCGTCTTGGTATGTGGAACACATGTGGCAAGTTATTAAATCTGTCCATACAAGGGTAAGTTACAGAGCCGGACGGACGGACGGACGGACGGTGCGATTTTAATATGCCCACCTTCGGGGGCATAAAAAAGTTGGTCAAAAGGTCAAAGTCAAGGGCATCCTAGGAAAACATTGATCAATTTGAACAAACATTCACAATCAATTGTGCTGAGATGGATGCACGAACACACAAAAAGATTTTCAAACCTTTCCAGATTTATGTTTACCAAACCTGTGAACCCTGGGTGTGGCCAGTAATGACACCAGGTGCATCACTTAAACATTCACAACCAATTTTGTTAAGATGAATGCGCAGAACTTAAAGCTAAAAAATGGCCTTTGGGCTTTCAACAAGAACAAGGCAGAGTAATTCACAAAATCAACTGCAGAAGCAAAAAGCAAATTGTCTCTCAAAATCCTAGACTTGCAAATTGTCTCCCTTAACTCTAGACTTAAATTTACATGTACATGTAAACTTGGCTAAAAATAGAATTCACTCATGCAGACCTGGCTAAAAATAGAAAGCATTTCTTGAAACCTTTCATGGCCCATAATCTAGGCATTTATGGGCGGATCTGGCTGGTTTTCGAAAGGAACCGAGCTCTAATGGATATCTAGATACTGTACAAGTTTCATCGAAATACAATCAAAACTGAAGACTGTATCGTGTTCACAACCAATTGTTTACAGACGCATGAACGCACGACCGCACGGACGCACGGATGCACATACTACGTACACATTACCATCGCATAAGCTCTTCTGGCCTTTGGCCAGTAGAGCTAAAAACGAGTTTTTTTTGCTGTTTTTTAGTGAATTATCTTATATGACCGAACTAAATGTATTGATGCCCAAATAAGCTGATTCTGGGACAAAAAAAACAAGAGGCACAACAGTGCCTGTGCTCCACTGGCCAAAAGGTTCAAGCAAAGACCACCTAACGAACATTTTCGTCAAGTTTCATAGAAATACAATCATCAATTTTTGAGGAGAAGTTATTTAAAATTTTTTTTTACTTTAATAGCTCTGGCTGCCATGTTGTGCAGTGGACCGAAATGATTTGGGCAATTTGAGTAAAGGAGCACCAAACAAACATTTCTGTCAAGTTTTATCGAAAAAAGGTCATCGATTTCGACGACAAGTCGTATAAAGTTTTTTTTATTTTTTAGCTCTGGCACCCATGGTGTGCAGTGGACTGGAACCATTTAACAAATTTTGGTTAATGACCACCCAAGGAACATTTCTGTCAAGTTTCATCAAAATCTGATCATCGGTTAGCATTTAATCTGAATAGATTATGAAGCAAATATCTAACCTGAACAAGAACTGACGAGATAGAATCGACTTGGTGTTTCACTTACACTTTTCGGCCATTTAAGTTACTAAAAATAGCTGTTTCATAAACTTTCAGAATGTCACTTAAACGAAAATTAATGTTCAGTCTATATATACTTTCCTATGTATAAATGTAAGGTTTTTAAATTGATCTTTTTGTGAGAACTTTATGCTTATATGTTTACTCATAAATTATTATTGTTTAAAAATTATTTAAAGATGCTATACGTGAAAAATTAAGACATTATTTTTTTTTCTATTAAAGGGAGGTAATTCAGTAGTAAAATGTAATCAAAGCTATTAAAGCATGGCATTTCTTTTCTAACCATGTTGATATTATTACAGTCTATTCAAGCAAGATGCCTTTTGTTTTTACATAGTACCCATAGGTTCTGAAAAACAAGGAGCACTATTCCCAACAGAAGGATGTCACTCCCTATCACTGCATGAGCATCATAATAAAGAAATGTTTACTCAAACTGCAAGCTGCTCAATTGAAATAGGTATTTACCTCAAGCATACAGTTTTATAATGTGGCAAAATAGTCGGAATACTAGATTGTCATTCGGACTAGTAAAATATGCCATTATGCTAGTCCAACTGGCTAGTAGGTTAAAATGTTTTGTGAAGACTGCGGACGAGAAGTCCTTAAAGGTTTTTCTATTTTTAACTCTTGCAGCCATGTTGTGCAGCGGACCGGAACCATTTGGGCAATTTTGGTTAAAGGGCATCCCGATGAACATTTATGTAAAGTTTCATCAAAATCTGATAATTGGTTTCTGAGAAAATGTAGTTTAACGTTTTTTTCTATTCTTAGCTCTGGTGCCCATGTTGTGCAGCAGACCAGAACTGTTCGGGCTATTTTGGTTAAGGACTACCCAAGTAACATTTCTGTCAAGTTTCATTGCAATACGATCATCGGTTTCTGAGGAGAAGTCGTTTAAAGGTTTTTCTATTTTTACCTCTGGGGGCCATCTTGTGCAGTGGACCGAAACCATTGAAGCAAATTTGATAAAGGACCATCCAAGGAACATTTCTATTAAGTTTCATCAAAATCTGATCATCGGTTTCTGAGAAGATGTTCTTTAAAGGTTTTTCTATTTTTTTGCCCTGGCAGCCATGTTGTGCAGCGGACCGGAACCATTTGAGCAATTTTGGTTAAGGACCACCCAAGGAACAATTCTGTCAAGTTTCATCAAAATCTGCCTATCCGTTTCAGAGGAGATGTCGTTTAAAGATTTTGCTATTTTTAGCTCTGGCGGCCATATTGTGCAATGGACCGGAACCATTTGAGCAATTTTGGTAAAGGACCACCAAAGGAACATTCCTGTGAAGTTTTGTCAAAATCCGCTTATCAGTTTCAGAGGAGATGTTGTTTAAAGTAAAAGTTTACGCACGCACGCACGCACGCACTCACGACGGACAATCTGTGACGACATAAGCTCCATGGCCTTCGGCCAGTGGAGCTAAAAAAATAAAAGTCAAAACTGTCAATCTGTGAGAGTGCAGCTTAAAAAAGTCATCGAAATCGCATAATATGATTATAGTATGATTCATATGTTTACCTCTGTTAACAAATTTGACTGTGTTGCAACGATAAACGACAGCTTGTTCTGGAAATCCTCGCAATTCATCATGACGCTGATCACGCCGTTGAAGTCACTGTCTTTGATGGAGGACACGGTTTTGTAGCCATCAGGAGGAAGGAAACACTTGGCTATCTCCCAGGGAATGGTGCTCCATTTGTCTGCGTTCGTGTTCTTCCATGATGGTCCCGAAAACCTGTGATGTTGAACTATTTCATCACGGACGCCTTCACAAATCCCATTTGGACAAGGAACATACTGTTTTAAAGGGCCGTAATGAAATTTGCAGTTTTTTTTACTTGTGCATATCTTAGGAGTGGAGCACTTCAACACGTTCTCGGTGAAACATTGTACACATGTTGCCCCGCCTGGAAGACCCTTGGATGTTCTAACGTTGTTATAGATGTCCTGGTGAACGCATGTCAGCACCTCCTCCACAAAAATTTGTAAACCCTCCTTGGTGATGTTGAGGGCGAGGGCGGCCTTTATCCAGTTCTGGACCTCCTCTTCCCTCAACGAATCCCGATAAGAGGCCATTGTTTTGCCATTAGACTGTATTCAATAACTGGTAAAAGAAACAAGTCACTGAGTATAACTTACATTATAAAAGTCCCCTTCAGATTCTTATACAATTTACTAGCATAAATTAGAGCTGCACTCTCACAAATTTACTGTTTTGGCAACTTATTTATTTTCTTGGAATGAGCAAATTTTTGCGTAAATATCTACAATAGATGTTTTATGGCTAAAGAGTTACTAACGGTTTAAGAAAAACACATTTTTTTTGGTAAAACTAAACTATGAAAATCTGCGTTCTGATTTTTGTAAGCAGTCGTATATCACTAGTTTCCATTCATTTTGATATAAATTGGGACGTTCCAAATTTTTTTTTTTAAGTTGTCAAAACGTTCAATCTGTGAGAGTGCATCTTTAAGAAAATGTTGAAATAGCCACCACATTTTTCACGACATAATTTTTTTTTTATTGGCCTGCTTAATATCCCTATTGCCCTCTATCTACATATTCATGGTTTCTGCCAGGAATTTCATAAGGCATGTCGGAAGGGGAGGGTGTGGGAGGGGTGTCCCCTCCCGACGTCGATTTTTTTTAATTTTCGTATCCAAAATGGTGCAATTTCCTGCATTTTAAACAAGTTTACAGTTATGTTCCTATGATTTAGAATTACCAACTAAAGTCTGATTAACATTAAAATTATTTGTGAAAAGGTTTAATGGTTTCTCTTCCTTAATTATTGTTATTTCTCAAGTTTTCCGACAATACAATATCGACGATATCGATCGACTCATGTTTCGTTTAGTGCGGGTATTATTTATATTGACACCGTTGACGTCACAGCAAAACGTGTAAAGCACGAACACAAAAGAGAACGGAGCAAAGCGACTGCTCGTGTATTCGTATTTAAAGCTGCAACTGCTAATATTTTTAAAGCCGGGTTGGCTAAATAATAACTTAAAGGGAATGTAATGTGTATTTTCAGATTTATTTATCTTTTTTCCCAAATAAATTAAAAGAACGATAAAATAATAATATATTACATTACATGAACCAAGTTTTAATACTTCATTATACAGGGCAAAGATCCAGTTAAGAGATTGGTGTATTCACTGCTATACCAGCCAAATGTATCATAGGTGCTATACACAGCAGCTTTTATAATTTTTGGATAACATTTTTGCTGTTATTATAGGACCCTTATAAATTGTAGTAAATTGATTCTTTATGTTGGCATGGCAACCAATAAAATAAAATGATGTGCATGATATTCGGACGGACATCCCCTACAGTGGAATCCATAGGGGGTTAAAATTATTACATATTATACAGCATACAATTATTTAAGTAATAACCATTGTAATGGTTCACGGTTATTTTTTTTTACCAAAATAAACAATTTAATGCGATGCAGTCGCATAACTCTTTATTTTGGTAAATACATACTGACATAACCCTTAAAGCTGCACTCTCACAGATTTACCAATTTTACAACATTTTCTTTTGTCTTGGAAACAGCATTTTTTGCAAACCAATGACATAAGATTGCTGACAAAAAATCGGATCGTAGATTTTTATATTTCCGCTCGAAAACCAATGTTTTATGGTTAAAACCATTACTTATGGTTTAAGAAAAATGCATAAAAAAATCATTTTTTTGAACTTAAATATAAAAATCTATGATCCAATTTTTTGTCAACAGTCTTATATATAACTATTTTTTATGCATTTTCGCAAATATTGGCTTATTCAAAGACAACGAATAAAAAAGTTGACAAAAAGTTCAATCTGTGAGAATGCAGCTTTAAATCAGCTTAGTATTTGACATAATATTTTGTCTACTGGTTCAGCCCCTATAACAGCTGACTGCTAATTTACTTAAGTGAATGTATTGCAGATTTTAAAAACACTGTCATCCCATTGGGTAAAATATAATTTTGACCTCTAATCGCAGGTTCGATTAGTATATATACAAATTTATTTTAGCTCGATTGTGACGAAAGTTAAGCTTATAGAATCACTCCTGGGTCCGTTTCCTGGGCAGAAACCAGTACTGTGTCCATTTTGAGAGGCCATGAGAGAGTACCCCTGGTGGGGATTGAACCCCTTGGGTGAGATGCGGGCACCTAAACCACTAGACCACTCTCACCCTGATGGGAATCAAACCCAAAACCTCTTGGATGAGAGGCGGACACCTATACCACTAGACAACTCTCACCCCTATCGTGATAAATCCAATCTATGGAACCCATAGCATCATCACTCAGGTGAACGAGAATGATTAAATTGATGCTGATCCGTGGTCTAGTTGTACCGCACTTGACTATCAATCTATGGGTAGGAGGTTCGACTCCCATGCAGGCCTACAGCCTATAATATATACAAGTAGTAGTATCAGCAGATAAGGTAAATGAAATTATAAAACTATGCTTCATTCACTTTTTTTCAGTATATGTGTAGATGCATTGTTATAATACAGTATTATTCATTATATTTATAGTTATCCTTCTTACCTGATTTATATGTTTGTTGTATAACATTTACGTAAAGTTTTGTTCTATAAGACTGTATGTTTCTTTGTATACGTTCTGATTATCATGTGTCATGTGTCTTCATATCAGAGGAAAAAGAATCTCTCCTTACTTTTCTACATGATATGTTAGAATAATTAATGCGATTGTGTTAAAAATAAGGTACAGTACAGCCTTTTAGCTCACTGTTATTATCTAAATAATCCAGGGCTTTCTCTGGCCATTTTGGGAAAAAGACCCTGGACATTTTGGGAAATTTTGCGTCATGAAAATGCCGAAATTGGGAAATTTTACAGTTAAAAGAAAAAGCTGTGTAGTCTCCTGAGAATTAGGAAATGATTTAATATTAGTTTATTTTCCCTTTAAAGGACCCAAAATGGCTGAAATATCAATCCTTTGGTTGTAAATATCTATTGCAATAAATCATGACAGATAATATTTCATACTGATCTCTGAATGTGATGAAAATCAATGATTTCCGAGATCTATATCAAAAAAACTTTACATGACATGACTTATTAGGAAGTTGCAAATGAACCAATACAGATAAAAAAGACTTTCTAAAAAAAAAAAATTCTTTTATTGGTATTTTTTTCTGAAGATTGGATAAAATACCTTACATTTTGCTTTGGGAATGGGTCTGATAGTCGGACCCTTGGGTACTATAGAAAAAGCCATGTAATCATACACCAAATTGATGATTATGTGTTACTATGATTCACAGCCTATAAATAAGTATGCGCTTGGATACCAGGATGATTTTTCACAAAGCTTATGCACCAGTCAATTGTAACCACGCCCCCCCCCCCAGGTCCGGGGAATAGCGAGGACTTTGACTTTCGGTCCAGCCACCCCCGGTTAAATCCCCGCTCTGCGAGGACGAACAGATGGTAAATTCTCTGCCAAATGCCCCCGCACCCCAGGGACCCTAGTTAAGGCCCATTCCCCGCTATATTTAAAGCGAAGACAAAACCACCGCATTCACCCGGCACTGCAGGGCCACCTGAAAGGTAAAAACACGGCCCATTTCCCCGGTATACCCCCGGACCTGGGGGGGCGTGGTTACAATTGACTGTAGTCATTCTAAAATGCCGTCCAGGCTTTTTTTTAATGATGGTTAGCCTGGACGACGTTCCAGGCTAACCATCATTAAAAAAAAAGCCTTGAGGGCATTTTAGAATGACTACAATTGACTGGTGCATTAATAATTGAAAGGCTGGTTTCTTACTATAAAACATAAATTGAACCAAAATGCAATACTTTTGTCATAGAGAATGACAATTCATATATGTATAACTACATGTATGATAAACAAGTCTAATTTCATCTATTCATCATATTTGTGCAACCGTTATGGTAGTTCTGGCTTTCATAACTTTAATGTTGATATTTATTTTTTTGATGTTTACAACACATTAAAGTTATGGCGGAACCCCCATATAAAAGTCAACCAGAATCAACTAAGTAAGATGATGACTCTGCAATCACATGACCATGATGACGTCGCTGGATTATATTTATAGCATCGGATTCACATTGTTCATTTAGTTAAAACCAATTGCAGTAAGGTTGAAAATACCTTTTGATAAGTAAAAACAATTAATTTATTCCAATTTTGTTATAAGTTATTTACTTATTATTCGAAATAGAAAAAATAACAGCAAAATAAACACTACATGTGTGAGGTCAAATGTAAGTCACATTGGTATTTTCTGAAAATCTTGTTATCACGTGATTAAATTTGAACACAACTATGACCTAGTTAAGGAATGCTTATAATCGGATTCATATATATTAAAATGATAAATTAACTATCTATAAAGCGTTTTTTGGTTTTTAAAATGTGTTTGTGTACTACATTTTACTTCATTTACCTGAGGATATAGTTATTTTGTCTGTACAATGCATACAAGTGAAATAACAGTGTGACATAAAAATGTCACGAATTCTGGTAGGGTTTGGATACGGCGTTCTCTTCAGCTAACACGTCCAAAAAGGTAATATATAACGTGTTCGCTGAAGTTCTTTAGTGGTTACAATTGACTGGTGCATTAATAATAGAAAGGCTGGTTTCTTACTATAAAAACAATAGAACATAAATTGAACCAAAATGCAATACTTTTTTCATAGAGAATGACAATTCATATATGTATAACTACATGTATGATAAACAAGTCTAATTTCATCTATTCATCATATTTGTGCAACCGTTATGGATGAATGAGTACAGTAGAATCTATGCGATATAATCAGAACGTATTTTGTTAATTCTAAGCCTTTTCCTCTTTAATAACTTATCTATTATTTTCCCCTCTCTAACCAGTATGTATATACATATGTAATTGTTTAGTTGGAGGTCTTAATGGGATAATGACTTTCAAAGTTTGAGCAGTATACATACACGTAAAACGAAAGCAGTAAGAACATGAAAATATACGTGAAATGAAACATGATTTTCAAATATTAAACTCAATTAATATGGTTTTGCATTTCCTTAATGTCTCTGATTACACACATAATGTGATGCTGATCTGAAAAGTTGTTGAATTGTGTTAAAAAAAATCAAAACTCACATTTACGGCCGCCATTAAAGCAAATACGTGACGAACATTTAACATAGCGCATGCGCGAAAACATTTTGGGCGTCAACCGTAACAACTCGTAGGCTCATCAGCCGATCAAACTACAAGCCAAAGCACGCCAATGCGCTCAGTAAATAGTTCGCATCATTGTTTTGAATACACAGCTGATTTAAAGTGGCTGTTACATAGTTTTTTTCTAAAATATCTGGGCGAATAGTGATAGAAGTGGGTCATGTATAATTTATTGACAATTTGTACTCAAATCAAATATTTATATTGATAAATCATTTCGCCTGGAAATAGTTCCACTACATTACTACAAAACTGTTTTACTGTATCGATAAAAATAAATCCGTAAATGTTTCGAACTGAATACTGAAGTACATTGTTGCTATACATAATTAATTCAATACTTTGAACTATCGAAATATTTTAAAATATATATCATACTGTAGACTCTTTAAGTAGAATCATCAAAATATGATGTGTAAATTGACCCAAAATGACCCGGTTTATCCAAGATGGCGGACGAATCAACACATGTCCATGGAATTTCCGATGTCAAATGGGATTTAAGGCATCACACTAGAGTTTTACAATGGATTGTTAGTGCTAAAAAAGAGAATTAAAAATAATTAATTGAATAACATCATCACCTTGTGGTCATATTGGCTGAATTTAACGCAATACAATTAATGACTGAAATACATCTGGTGAAAGGTCACCCACTACTAAAAGTAAGTTGCAGTAAAACACGGAAATACAAACTTAGTGAAAATCCAAATAAAACAATGACGTCGTTTTGCTTCGTGCCATTAGTAGATGTTAATAATTGTTGCAAATATTGATGTGAAAATAATGATAATATTAAACTCGAAACAACTTGCATCTGCGTCACAGTTGTCATCTTTCTGCATAAAACATATATTACAGTACAGTAGGGTATTTCAGATTTTCTTTAAAATTGTTATCTTAATGCACCAGTCAATTGTAACCACGGCCACCCCAGGTCCGGGGAATAGCCAGTGAAATGGGTCGTGTTTATGCTTTTCAGGTGGCCCCGCATTGCCGGGTGAATGCGGTGGTTTTGTCTTGTTTTAAATATAGCGGGTAATTGGCCTTACCTAGAGTCCCCGGGGTGCAGGGTCTTCGGTGGGGATTTTACCAACTGTTTGTCTCCGCATGGCATGGAATTTAGCCGGTGTTGGCTGTACTGAAAGTCCAAGTCCCCGCTATTCCCAAGATCTTGGGGGGTGGGCATGGTTACAATTGACTGACCAGTGCATAGTTTGGTTCCCTTTATGCCATGTTGATCTGATTCATACCATAGTAAAATATTTTCTTCAACTGTAACAACACTTCAATATTAAACACTGCATTGCAAAATAGAAACACCAACGTTTCACATAATTTATCTTGAGCCAATATCATTGTTTAATCACACAAGTGTGTATAATTACACAAGTGTTTCATTAAACACTTAAATTCCGATCAGCTTCTGTCAACATAGCATTGCCATTTTGGAACTATCTAGCTGATGCGTGTCATCTTGAAGCTCAATATACATCAAGTCGAAAATTATAGATGTGTTCACTACGTGACGTGCCATATCAAAAATGGTAAAAAATCATTCAATGTACAATTATTTGAACTAAATAAACTTAGTGCTTGAAATGTCATTCTTGGCTAGGAGAAAAAGTTGGATGTGGACATGAAGACTCGCCAAAACAAAACTTGTCAAAGACTCTGAAGTTGCTGTTTATTTGGACTAGTCAAGTATTAAACTTTTCAACAAGATAAAGTTACTATTATAAATGATCCTGGCATTAGGACACGGAGCTAGCCTGTCTGTATTATCTGGATGGTGCTAAGCCCCTGGTGAGCCTTAAATGCCTTGATTTAAAATCTGCCACTTATTATTCTCTATCATTGACTACACATTTTTCAGGTAAGTGTAAATTACAGTATTTTTTGTATGTTAAAATTAACAATGGTAAAAGTTAATGCATAACTTAATTGTGCATGCTGGGGATATCAATATTGTATATATGTAAATAGCTTTACGAATATTTACAGTGTTAAAATAGCCCAAAAGGGTCTTACTCAATGAAAAAATAAAAAAATAAAAATACTTGAATGTAGACAGGATTTTGACATTTTTTGGCAATTAATTAAATTCAAGGGCATAGCCAGGCTGTACTAAATGTGAGAGGCTATGGGATGGGGAATCCCTGTAACCGTAGGAGGTTAAGGGGGGGGGGGGGGGGGCTGCTCCCCACGGAAAAATGGAACTAACATGTTTAGCATTGATTTGTATTTGTCGGGATTTATAGGTTCGAGACCGACGACTGAAGTTACCAAGGCTGTGTTAGCTATCTAGCACAGAGAACCAATGCTTTCTATAGCTGATCTTCCCTTTAAGGTTTTATTCTGATGTCAAAACATAGCGTAACCCTCGACTTTGGTGCCATGTTTGGCCATTTTTTTCATTTTTTTAAATTGATGTTACGCATGTGCATAAGTGTGTAATGCTGGCTACGCCCCTGAAATTGTTCTGTTGCAATTTTGGGCAAATCATTCTCATTGGTATGCCTATCAAGCATCAAACATGTATGTCTAATAAAGATCAATAAAAACAAGCCATATTACTGAAATGTTCAAGGCCAACAGATCCCTTCAGAGAAAATCATGCATAACCCTTTTATATACATATATTCTCCCTCCAAACAGAGACCTGGTATGTTAATTTGCATATTTAATCCAGGACATCCACATACTATGAATGCACTTCCCCCTTTGGCAGAATGTTACATTAGCCTTATTCGTTATTTCAATTTATTTCTGAAGACAGCATGAACTTTTATAGAAAAGGAGTGTCAGTTATCTAGTCTGACAGCCTGTGATTTTTTTTTTTCAATCAGAAGGAAATTTTGCAATTTTAACATGGCCATGTTTTGACATGCTTGCACAGTGTGTGAATTGTGATCAAAATTGTGCTTGGTTAATTTTGTGCCAATGCGTATATCTTGGACTTGACATATTTCTTAGTTACCGCATGGCCTGTTCCAAAGGGTAAAGCATTTGGAAATGTCAGTTCAAACCTGACAAATATGAAATTCTTTTCCTTAATTCAATTTTGATAGTTTCAAAACACCCTCTTTTTTAAAAACATGTTTTAATAGATGTTTATGGATAAAAAGACTCTTAATTTGAACATCAACTTGTTAAGACTAAGAAATAATGAGCCCTTAAAGCTGCACTCCCACAGATTGACTATTTTAACATCTTCTTTTATTTTTTGTTTTGGAAAGAGCAAATTATTGTGTAAATATGTGCAAACCAATAATAAGATATATATCTGACAAAATATCAGATCTTAGATTTTCATATTTATGTTCAAAAATTGATGCTTAATGGCTTGAACTGATACTACCCGTGCCAAAAATAAGCACAGCTTCCTGAAAAGCGCAGCTTTAGCTAAGCTAAAGCTATGCTTTTCAAAAAGCTGCGCTTTTTTAGCTACGCTTTTTTTTTAAAGCTTAGCAAAAGCTGCGCTTTTTAAGAAAGGTTAGCAAAAGCTGCGCTTTTTTAGAAAAGCTTCACTAAAGCTATGTCTTTTTCTCTAAAAAGCTGCGCTTTCTGTTTATGAAGGTGCCTTTTTTTTAATGAAAGCTTCGCCAAAGCTGCGTTTGTTTTAAAGCTTAGCTAAAGCTGTGTCTTTTGTATATGGTAAAAGATTGCCTCTAAAAAAACCTGCGTCTTTTTCATCAAAGCTGCATCTTTTGCATCAAAGCTTTGTCTTTTTCATCAAATGCTTTGTCTTTTCAAAAATTTCTTCAAAGACAGCTTTTCAAACAAAATATTAAGCTTTTGGAGAAAAGACAAACGTTTTTTTTTTGTGAAAAAAAAATAATTCACTAATCCAGCTTTTGATTATTAATAACTTACTCAGCTTAATTGATAATAAACATTAGATATGTATTTTTTCAGAAAAGCATGTGTCTAAAATATATGCTTGTTCGATTAAATAATTGTTTTCCTTTTAAATTTCTTTAAAAATGTGTTCCATTTCTCATTATTTAAATTTGGTCTTTTTATTCTTATCCAAAGAATGATTTCAGTGAGATCAATCAATCAATCAATCAATCAATCAATCAATCAACCAACCAACCAGCCAGCCAGCCATCGAGTCAATCAATCAATCAATTAATAGACAATAATAATATTAAAAATAATAATAATAATTTATGAATCAACCAGTCAATTAAATCATAATTTCATTTTTATAATATTATACAATCCAAATAATACATTTTCCTTAAAATAATAATCAATTGCATGGTAAACTGCTTACTTAACAGAATTGATTTAACTTTGATTCCTTTTAATCAACAGAAAACTGAATTCTTTTTTAATGAGGCAGATTGTTATCAGAGATTAACCAATCAAATTTCAGCACCAAAATTCAAACAACATTAGGTCGGCCATCTTGTTTTTTGATAAAAAGATTAAACAATGTTGATGTATTTTAATGAAGTAATGCGTTTACACAAATAAAAACCATTGATAATTAAAGGGGTTTTATGAAATAAATCCATGATTTTACCATCATTAGAGCAGGTGAACATAAACTATGATGGGCTATTTAAAAAAAATGGTTAGAAAAGTTGAAAAATAGTCTAAATTTAAATCATCATTAAATACAAGGCTGTATGCCTAATTTTGATGAACAATCTTTGTAGTGTACAAAATTGGTTTTGTATAGAGAAAACAACTCATATTTACATTTTTATCAAACTATTATCTAACTTAACATGGACTAAAAACACACAATACATGAACACTTTCAATGTCAATTTTTCTTGAAATAACCTGAGTTAACATGTTTCCCAATTATTATTTTAGTAGCTATTATGTCAGCATACATTAATTGAATGTTGAATTTACTCTGTCGCTCAAAATTTCTGAAAAATTTGATTTTTTGTACATTTTTTACCGATGAAATGTAATATTCAAAGGTATTTTTTTCATTTTCTATTTAAATTGTGCAATTAAATTTAAAAAAAAATACATTTTCATAGAATTCAAACAATAACAAGTAACATTAACAAATACATCATAGGAGGCATTATGATTTCACTTCACACAGCAAAATTAAAAACAGTGACAATATTTTAAGAAATTGTTACACTCCTGACATATGTAGATTACAATCGTTAAATAGATTTTACTTAAAAAATTTCAGAATAAATCAAAAGACATGCAATTACAAAGTAATTGATAGCCAGTAGAACATTATAAAACAAATTTAGCATTGACACATTGCGATTTTACATAATTTGAGAAAGGTTTTTCAAAACCATACAAAAAGTCTACTGCTTCTTAATTCTTGCTCAATTTGTAAATAAATGCAAAACTCAATTGAAATAACAGTAAAGCACTACAACAGTAACACTTTTATTTCATTTAACTAATGGTATTCAGTGAAAGTAACTAAATACAACTGTTTCAAATTGTTACACTCCTGACGAAATATTTCACGTTCAAGTTATGTATCAAATTTCAATTTTAACCCAAAACTGAGACATAAGTGTTGGCATTGATAGTTTTCTTAGTATATCATGCTTGGAATGGCTATGATATATCATCTGCATTTGATCAGGTGTACATCCCATTGAAGGTAGCTCACTGCATTAATCTAATCTAAATATCTGAGCTATCCACTTTTAAGACATGTTCATTAGAAAGTCATATTTCACAACATGTTCATAAAATATCTGTCCTTCTATCATATATGATGATTAATATACCCGGTAATAATATAAATCTATTGCATATCAGATCTACTGTTGAATATTTATTTTACCTTTGCTACTTAAAGTCAGACTTACACTAATACAGTGGCACCGACATGACATTGGCAACACTTTATATATATTGTGGCCACAACTTAGTCAATTGTGTCACCAACTTTGTAACTTGAGGCCACAACTTAGTAACTTAATTGAGGCTGCAACTTATTAAAATGTGGCAACAATTTAGTTACTTGTGACCACAACCAAGTAACTACTATTAATTACTATGTTGTGGCCACGATTCAATAAGTCATGGCCACACGCTAGTAAACTGTGCCCTCAAGTAACTAAGTTGTGACCACAATATAAATAAAGTGATGTCACCTAGAGCTGTGTCACTGTAGAGACTTCTTCTTTCTGCATACTGTTGAATTATCAGCCACAAAATGATCCGGTACAAAAAGTAATGGCTCATACAGATTATGAATATAGTCCATACCCCAATTCTCACAGTCCCAGGTAAAGTGTCAAAAGGACATTATCATATTGATATGTCAGACAGCTCTCTGTGCTCTGTAAATTTGCCTGGGCTGCCTTTTTCGACACATTTATCTGCTGTTCTAGACATCAGTTTTGAACTTAGCAAATGGCTATTAGATACTCGTAACTGACTTCCATTTATATGCATGGTGTCTTTTTTGTTGGGCATGATTCTTGAATTGCTTTCAAGGTGTACAGCTTATCTTCCCGAGCTGCTGGTTTTGACAGTGAATGTGAGAGAGTTTAAAGCTATTTCTTATTTTCCTGTGTAATATATTGATGTTTGAAAATATTTGCTCGCAGCCCGCCTCAAAGTTGCACTTCGTTCAGTATTTGAAAGCTTTCGGATACACTTTTTTGTTAATTTGAGATCTTAATGAGGCTATTTCTAAGTAAATAGATGCTCAAAGTAACTAGATGCTCTGGGTGTTCATTGAGTGATAAAGGCTACCCAGTATTGGTTGTTTATTTTTTCTGAAAATATGTTTCTAGTAAATTGCCCAGTTGCAGTGGTTTTGACGCCACAGAACCAGCATAGCTCCATGACAGATATATATGTTTTCGTCATTGTTGTCAGTACTGCTGTATTGGAGGCCTCACAATTTCTGTGTGGAAATGTCATCTGATACACTCATAACGGGGTATTTCTAGCATAGCTTTCATAAGTGCATGGCCATTCTCTGTCATTTTCAGATACACTGTGTTGTGTGTGGATAAGAAATGCAGAGTGGTACCACCAATCACCTAAGCCACCATTTCCCTAAAAGACAAAAGGCTCATTGGGACAGTTCCTGCAATTTACAGCAAAGCTCTCAATTGTAGCCCTACGAACGTCAGGTAAGCGATAAATCTGGACTTCAAGATATCTCTGTACTCACTTTAAGTTTATACTTCATTTGAACAAAACTAACAATTTCAGCATCAAAATCCAGCTTTAGACCCCAGACCGAACTTTGTCTCCTTCATTAAACTTAATTTCAGATGTTCTATAAGCCACATACATGTTCACTTCTTATGGCGGATTATAAATGCGTTTTCCCAGATTTACACCCTCCTCTTGCAGATACTGCCGATGGTGAAGCTTGGGTGCACCGGGCCGGTTTCCCAGCTGTGTGGAATCAACATCTCAAGCTGAACTGGGGCCGGGAATTATATAAGACTCCTTTGCAGCATAGTGAGCTTTTGCGTATTTATTTCAAGGCTCGTATACACGGCCAGACTTCTGTGCTTAAACTTTCCTTTCGTCATTTTTTAAATACTTATCTCAAGTGTTTCAATGAAATCACAACTGTGACACCTTTGGAGACTTGATTTAAATTAAGGGACCATTATGTGTAGAAAGCCTTTTGGGTGATTTGAAATCAAATTAGTAAACAGGAATCTCATGGTTCATGGTTTATAAGTGGCCTTGTGGACCTTTCATTCTTTACTTTGGTAAGAGCTGCTTAAGTATGTAAGAAGTGGGGGGGGGGGTAACAGATGTGATAGTAAACAGTGTTTTATTAGGTATATTTGTATTAATTTTATCACCATTTTGAAGGTAATGATTGTGTTAAATCAGGGATAAGTAACAAGTTTAACACAAACACTGTAACATGTTCTTTATTTCAAATAAATCTATAAATTATCCCTGGAGAATTTAGTCTCCATTTCTCAGAAAATGTAGCTGTCTAAGTGCCTATTCCATCAATGAGTATCACTGTCTTGAAATTGCTGTTGCGGTACAGTTTAAATAGCAAAAGTTTTATGGCCCTGCTTGTTTGCAACTCCTCATTTATTTTTGTACAGCGAGAAAAGTAAGGGAGTTCTAGAAATTTACGAGAAATATGGATTGTTTTTCTTGAGTTACACAGTACATAAGGAGGAAATAGTGTGACAACTCCTCATTTATTTTTGTACAGCGAGCAAAGTAAGGGAGTTCTAGAAATTTACGAGAAATATGGATTGTTTTTCATGAGTTACATAGTACATAAGGAGGAAATAGTGTGACAACTCCTCATTTTTTTCATATGTTAATTGCAGACTTTATGAACAGAAATTCCTGTTTATTATATATTCATGTGTATAAGACTTACTTTAGAAACATGACATAAAAGAGCTCACTTTGATTAATTTTCTCAAAAAAAGATATCTTTTCTGTTAAAGTAAGAACTTTTACTGCATAGCAAGTGAATTTTTGTCTTCTGCTCATCTTTATGACATCATTATATGGAACTTCGCAAGACATATTTCCACATGGCGCAGCTCATTTATATATTTTGTTGATGGATTGTTTAGAATGGGGCAGTTTTAATTGGACATAATGTTTTAATCGCCATTTTACAGAGTGCCAGCCAGTCATTGCTGTTCTTTACATTGCTGAGGAGGACAGTCCTGCCAACATAACAGCTCGTTCAATAACAGGTAAAAAACTTGTCTCGTTTGCATTTTTGATTACAAACAAAATTTTGTGTGCACACATTGAGATAATTAAAATTATTATACCTGATATTTATTCATCATATAGTAAAAACTCCAGGACAATATTTCCAACGATCACTTTACATTTTCAACTACTGCCAGATTTTGTTTGCTCTTTTAAGCAAACATTACATTAATTGCAAATTCTATAAGCAATTAAACAAAACTTACTACACATATGATGCAGAATGATGTTTTATTTAGTGTGCATATGATTTTCAGCTTATGGACAAGAAAACATCTAATTCAACAATCACAACAACACAATGAGATCCCTATTTTAAAGAAATAATGCCACCTTTCATTAATTCATTCTATCAATCACTCATATATATTCATTAATTCATTCATTTATTCAGTTGATACATTGAAAAACTTGACATTTCTCAAGACAAAAGAAATAAAAAGTGAGCCGCTTTCATAAAGATTTGAGCCTTTTCCCTTCATGCATTAAAAAAAACCAACCTTAATACATTATAAATGTCTTAAAAACCCTAATTTATTGTTTATTTCAATAGCCAGCCTGGTTGCTGTAGCCACAGAGGAATTTTCAAGGAAAAGAACCAGGGCTGTTCAAAATGTGGTCTCGTGTGGTTTTCCAGGTGTAAATAAGCATCTTATAGACAATGGTGAAGTGCTGTACTCTGAATTTAATGCCAAATCTAGCCTTCAAAACGGATACTTAAAATAAAAAATAAATAAAATGGGCATAATAATGCTATCTCTGCATTTTCTACATCATGTAGCCACCTCATACATGAAAACACTAGCAGTTGTCATGAATCTTTCAGTTTTGGTGTTTTTTTGCCATTTCCTTTGTTGCGCAATTTACCCCGGAAGCAAACAATTTGGCATATAGTGGTGTTTAGACTGTCTATAAACACATGATCACTAAATTTCTTTTGTAAAACTGAACAGTTCTGTTTTTTTCTTTGTATATAAGTGGACCAGAAAATCAAAATTTTGACAAGTTGAAGCATTTCAGTTTGGCTCTATGTCATTTTTTACATAAAACACTAAGCCGATGAAGTGGAAAAACCTTATTTTGCTTAGAAAAAAATCTTATAAGAGTAGGCAGGCCATTTTGAGGTGCTTTTCTATAGACATTATTGAAAGCTACAAGGAAAACTTTACTTGGTCAAATTATTCCAATGCATAAAGAAATAATGGCTCTTCAAAGGTTTGTGGCTTACCATTTGAGGGAAATGGCTGTTTCTGCTTTTTTTGAAAATACCACAGGTGCTAATACTTGTCTCATTCATTTAGTGTTTAAGATCCGGATGTGAATACAGAAAAAAAGAGTGCTTGTGTTCAATTATCAATACTATATTAAAGTTGAATAAAAGAGAAGAAACAGGTGGCCTTTTTGCATAGAGCTTAACATAATTTTAAACTTTATTGCAAAAACTGATAGTTTTCAGTGTAAAAATTGGAAAAATCATTGCCTGTGGAACTTTGTAAATTGGTTGTTTGTAGCCTGATACCGTCTTGACCTCAGGGTCATGTATAACTTCTCAATGTTGTAAGACAACGCAATGGTCAACCCTATGTTTTCTTGTGATTAAATTTTGTGTCTTGGACTTGTTCTACAGCAGCCAGTTACTTGTTTTTCAATTGGGACTGTTTTAAAGTGAAAAGCCAGATTAGTGTCTATATGAAAAATATAGTTAAAATAACTGTGGTCTCACACCAGGTGGGGGAAAAAGCATCTACCATAGCTGCTCATGTAAGATAGGTTCTTCCCGAACCTCGCGCAGGGTGTTTTGCGGAAACTCTGTAAACCTCGTTTCTGCAATACACCCTACGCTCGGGTCGGGATGACCCTATCTTGCACTCTTGGCCATTGAAGATACTTATAGTGTAATAAATGATATTTTACTGTTTCAAATCCATGAAATATCCTTGGGTTTTGGGTTGAAAAGAGGTATGATAATCCTGTAAGTAGTATAATATGTTTCCACAATTAATATTTTTAGGGAATTTTTCTCAACCTAATGAATGATATTAAATTGTACAGCGTTATATGAGCTTAATTTGTCTTTTCTGTTTCTTTAAAATTGTTGAAAAAATTGTCAGACGATAATTAGACAAGTATCCATTACTGCAATCATACAATCAAATATACAGGGACACTGGGCATATAATATAATTAAACCCTGTTTAGGGGCACGAGGCAAACAGAGTTACTTTCAAACGTTAAAGCTGCACTCTCACACTTTGGACGTTTTGACAACTTTTTTCATTTTATGTCTTGGATTGGAACCATCCAATTTTTGCGAAAAATTAAATCGCAGATTTTTCAATTAAGTTAAAACATTGATGTTTTATGCACTTTTCTTAAACCGTTAGTAACATTATTTTTTGAACTGAAATATGAAATCTGATCTTTTGTCAGCAATCTTTTATCATTGGTTTGAAGATAATTATGCAAAAACTTGCTCATTCCAAGACAACAAAAAAAGTTGTGAAAACGGTATATCTGTGAGAGTGCAGCTCTAAATGTTTAATTGCTTGATTTTACTACTGTATTAGAAATTACAGGGGTTGGGGCATATTTTTAGTGTTTTTATTTCTTTTTTGTGATTCATCAGTCACACTTTATTCCTCAGGGCACAATTTACAAATAGACAAAACTGGAAAATGGTCATATCAAAAGGTGAAAGATAATGCAAGTTGAACAATCATTTTGTTCATGGCTTGTATTTTTGGTATATTTTGTTGCATATGCTATAGAAAAGTTGAAAGTTAAAAATAAATTCATAGTTGAAATGATGACTTTGAATGGTATTGTCAGATGAGAAACGGCACTATTAAGAAATAGATATAATGGTACTTTATTTAGTTTAATCAATTTTAGATATTGTATGAAAATTATTATCTTGTTTAGTACATGAGACATTTTAAACAGTTATTGACAATATAACACTGTGTATATGAAGCTTTAGATCAGCACTTAAAGCTGCACTCTTACAGATTGTCAGCTTAGACACAAAATTGTCTCAAAATCGGCTGATTTAGTTATCATTCCTTTAATTCAGTCATATTAGATAATTCACAATAGAACCAATCAAAAATGTTTGGTAAAACTGCCGAAAAGTTAATTTACATTAAATTGTTCGTAATGCTTATAGCCATAAAACATCGTTTTTTTTTAACATAAATATGATAAACTGCAATCAGATCTTTTTTCAGCAGTCTTATATCACTTAAAATTGGGTCTAGACATTTCTGCAAAAAATACTCCATTTATAGACAAACAATAAAAGAGTACCGGTAATCAAAACGATCAATCGGTGAGATTGCAGCTTTAAATACACCTTTTAGGTTACACACCACCATTGTTATTCCCTATATAATTCAATGTAAACTTATAATTTTAAAACAACATTTAAAGACATTTCGAGCGAATGTAGGCTATGATAACCATATATATTTTTAAAGTACAAGCTTTAAATTACCTTTTAAGCCAATAAAAAAGGGGGGTCATGTTTTTCCTAAGAAAAATCCCTCCACTTGAAAATCAAACTCTAAAAATTGCACCATCCGCCATGACGGTTCTTCCAAAATGACCTTACAACTATAGGGCAGCGGTTTATGCTTTAATCTCTACTCTAAATGATAAAGCAAGCAAGAATAGATGCTAAAGGTATAAAAGTTTCAGGAATAATGATAGTTTTGATTTACAGTGTATTGAGCATGTGAAAACATGTCTATCAATCATACGAACTTTTTTTTTTATTGAGAATTTTCCACACAACGGAAGTACATATGACGTAATGGTGACGTCATTCCTTTTAAGACCGCTGTAAAATTCCAATGGTTTGCCTAAATCTTTAAAGCTAGCATACTGTTTTATTGACAACCATACTTATTATTTAAAAGTGTCATGATATCTTTGTACAATGTTTTTATATAATTCATTAAAGAAGTCAAAACAAATTTGTTTATCTTGTAATTTGTTTTCTATTATTTAAATGACCAAGACAAAAATGGGAACGTTAGTGCTAGTTCTTTTACTATTAACATCCCATGAAGTTTCTATTGGTTTAGCAGCAAGGAGGTGTCATTTAAACCAAATAATACATTCATATGCACATTATACAGGCGTGTAGCCGCCTATACGTGAATGCGGCTGAATCCACATGATTCTGACAAAAAAATCAACCAAAGTTGCAGTATGCGAACTTGACTACATGAATCTAAAACTGGTTACTGCCAGTACTAAATAATGCACATCGGAACGCCCAGAATGCACTAGATTGCACCATGGTTTTCAAAATTTTCTGAGTGGGCATGCCCCTGAACCCCCCCCCCCCCGCACATTTTTATGAATCCACATGAATAGAGGGGTAGCTACGCCCCTGACATAATTGAAACCACAGTGTGGCTAAACAACACTTGTATGTTTATCTTGCGCAGTGATCTCCCATGGAAATGCAATCGTCAAAGAATCTGAAGGGGCTGTTTATATGGACTAGATTTGAAATGCACCAAGTGTTTAAAAAAGTTGATTTCAGTCACGAAGAGAATCAACCATACCCCACACTTGTTGGAGTAAGATGATATGTCTACTTTCCGCGAGAAAGAAAGTACATTGAAAATATTCATTTGATTCAATTGACTTTATCTTTTTATAAATATGTTGCAATACATAAAATACGTTATTTGTTATAATTGTTTACCCATGTTGAATTTTATTTGGCAAATTTATAAGAGATTTATATATAAAGAAACTCAGCCGCTAAAGAGGATATGATTATGACATACTTTTTTAAATCTTTCGAACATGAGTTTTTGAATGAATAAAAGCGAAGCGTTAAGGGTTTTGAAAATGCATCTTTTACTTGGATTTTATAGATTGTTATTACGAAATAAAGTATGGCGAATCAAACGAAGTGTTAAAGCTAAGCTATTGATGGCTGAAACCCTTCAATAAATGTTGATATGTGCTAAAATATAGTCTTTGAAGTCCAAAATTTTGAAATGCGTTACTTACCCGATTCAACAAAAGGCTGTTGCACAATCAGTTGATTGACCTAATCACGTGATAAACCAATAACTTCCATTAAGATTAAAATATTCAACACCTTAGTATGAGTCCCTGTGGGCGAGTGGATAAGCGATCCGTTTTTTATTCTATGTGTTATCTGCACCCCCATGTGCTTGCTCCCAACTTTAACAAGATTAATTTTTAATACTTTAATCATTTTTTAAAAATGCAATTGAAGTATAAAAGAAAATCAACCTGGTTACTATTGTTTCTGCAATTTCAGTACCAAGGAGTAAAATAAATATACATGTAAGTGTTTTCAGATGCATTACGAGAAAAAATATGCTTCAAGCATATTTTATGCTGCTAAAACATGAGAGAGTCTCTTTAAACGGAAAAGTGTAGGCAGTTACTCAGTCAGTCAGATGATGATAAATATAATGCATAGCATCATCGCTCTGGAGTACGAGAACGTTGTATACAGAGTATGTTTTTACGGAGCATGCGTCTGTTTATTTCGATGTCATAAAAGGTTTAAACTGTTTAAAGGAACTACAACATTATGAAACAACAAATCTGATTACAGATATCAGTGGCAGATCCAGGAATTGACATAGGAAGGGGTACGTTAAACTCATGGGCTTTATATTTCCACATCTGCCCCTCCCTCAGAACAGAAATTGAATGGCTTAAAATGTTGGACCGGGGTGGGGGTTAGACTCCCCTAATTTATAGTCCGAAATAGTGCATTTTTATCATAATATTGTATTTTTTCCATATATTGACTGAGAACGTATTATAAACGGACGATTCAAAGGGGTGGGGGGCGCGCGCGCTGGGACCGATCCCCCCCCCCCCTGAATCTGCAATTGAGTACATGCATTAAAACCGTCTCCGTAGCCTATTGGTTAAGGCGTTCTATACCCTTCATTAAATTGACTTAATACTTCACACAATTGTTCAGGACCATCAGCCAATGAGGTTACATAACTCCATATCCTTAATACAAGTTATGGCCCCTGATTGACTGGTTTTAGGCAAGAAAAATTTAAGCGGAAGTTGGGATTTTAATAAAAAAAACTTCCATGGGTCACAATGAACCCAATGAACAATGTTCTTTAATCATGAGCTAACTGTTCAAGCGTTAGCAGACACATTCGTGTGCAGACGAAACTTTTATTGTTTTTACAAGCACAGAACTTGTATTTAGCATTTACAGTTTCTATATAATTCAACTGAAAGTTCTATTTAACCATAATATATCAAATATTAAGTCACCATTCACTAGCGGATTGAGAAGGGGGCGCAGTCGCTCCCTTTAAAATCGTCCAAGTTTACTTTTTGTTTCAATATATGAGAAGAAAATAATAAAATACGCACATAATGCATCATTTCCGACTACAAATTGTTAAAAATTTCTTGATTGAGTAACCCTCAATCCTCCTGCAAACGCCCCTAAGTAACGCCCCCTTCTAACGACAGTTCCTGGATCCGCCCCTGGCCATTATATATTTTGTTTATCAAACGGTACACATACCAAGTGACTGAAGCTGAATTTCATGAGCCTTCACTGTCAAAAGTAAGATATATATAATTTGTCCCCCTAATGCCATTAAATATGGATGGTCCCCTTAATGCCTCAAAAATAATATAATATATACACTGGTCTCCATAAACCCTTCGACATATATACCTGGCTGTCCCCTTAAAACCTACAACATACTTACAAATTATTAAGGAGACCGCAAATTACGTATATTTTTTGTTAATTAATTTAAGAAGCCTAAATCTTGTACACATAATAAATGATCATTTCAATACTAAATTATCAACAAAAAAAACAAAATAAAGTATAAAACAAAAAAATATACAAATTGTCTCCTTAATGCCGTAAAATATATACGGTCTCCTTAATGCTATATATATATATATATATATATATATATATATATATATATATATATATATATATTTGTATATATATATATATGCACGCTCCAGAGTACCCTGGCGTACCTTTCGCGATTTTGCGTTGTCTATGTATCAGCCAATGTGGTTGTTTTCTAATTCAGTTAGATGGCGCTCACTCCGCCTATTCTTATTCATTTAGAATTTACTTCATTTCATCTAACTAATACTTAGAGCTTTGTGCTTAATTAACGACTGCTTTATTTCTTTCTCACGATCACGTAGAATAAACGCAAGACTGTGATTTTTCAATTCCGTGAATCGCGTTAGAAAACTGTCAACATAGTCTAAATTACCTAAAAAAATCCTGGGTTTGTTTTTGTAAAAATAATGTTCGTTATCTGAAAATTTCTCAAAAGCAGTACCGTTCGCGTACATGTCTGCAAGAAGACTTGAGTTATTTTGTTTTCGAGTTTATCGCTTTCATTGAAAGACCACAAAAGAAACTATAAACTTACTTTATTATGCAGTTTTCCGCTTATTCCAGCAGTCAACACATTTAAGCACCGTTTGTCTAACGTACCAGCCAGCTATGGTAGCCTCCGCAGATAGATCAGAGACAAATATACCCGGGCAAGTTAAATAGTAAGCGGTAGATTGCATGGCTCGTTGAACAACCTCGTTTCGAAAGACGATATAAAGGATGTTCACGCCACCTTATATGCAAACAGCCCACGTTCGTCCTTGACACAGATGCAGATCACGTTCTGTTATAATGTTAGTAACATTGCAAACTTAAATTTCTAAATAAACTCTTATACAGCAAAATTACAAAATCGTTGACATCGACCTATTTCCACAGTTTCCATAAGGTAGACGATATTCTTTACGAAAGTCAGCAAAAAACTGCGTTTGTTTAGATCCATTGTCAAAACTCAATGGATTTCGCTGTTTTTCTTCCTTTCTCCATTAAGATTCACCTGTTTTATACAAGTGTAATGAATATAATTATTGATATTACTACCTTAATGCTTCTCTCAATAAATTAACGTCCGTATTAAATGAAATGCAAAACTGTTCTAACAAGCGGCAAAGAAGTTCGAAATGACCTTAGTCATAATAAATTAACAGGTTTTTACTTTGATTTGCGTCATTTACAAAGATGATCTTGTTTTATCTATAATACACGAATATACTTTTTGTGACCTTTAGTTTCATGATGTCAGCTTTTTTATCAAATATAATAAAACATGTAACTCGAATCAACTCAGTTGTCTTTTTCACTACTATGTCCAAACAAGCTTAAAGCAAATGTATATGCTTCGGATTTAAAACTTTATGCACAAGAAGGAGACACATTTAAAAATAAAAAAAAATCGCAAGATATAGTGAATATTATACAGTAATAATCATTATGATATTTCTTGTTTTATGACTAACGGAAAATATACGTATACTATGTACGGTTACATTAAGGCATTTGGAGGGTTGAAATAGTCTACCAAAAGGTCCCTTGTTATCAAACAATTGCAAAACGGTTCATAATTTGAGCAGCATGAAGGGAAAGTGTCAGTATTTTGGATTTCTTTAATTGTCTTTATAATCTCCCAGTTATGAGAAACATAATTGGTGTGAAATATATAGAAAACAGCGTTATTACACTACTGTCGATATGTGCAGATTGTCGGAGGTCATGTTAGTTTGACTCACAGGCTGCGTCATGTTAATTTGTTGATACGATTAACTTTGATATTTTATGAAGCTCAGAATTTAAACTTCATGAATATGATGTTTTTGATGTCACAGGTTTTATAATTAGCATAGAAAACTAAAACATATCGTCGTAAATCTATAGGTATCGGGGTTTTTATCGACAGTGTTGCCACAAAATCAGATATGTTTTGTGGATAAAATCTCAGTTTGAAAATGACAATGGTCGAAGTAGTTTTGTCTATCTATATTTCCCCAGAATTGTCTCTATTTTATTAACCATGAGGAATTGTTGACCTTTGAAAATTACCCTGATGCGAAACAATTATGATCATTTGATTTGGGCCGGAAAATGTTTTAGCCACATCTCGAACTTAAACGTATTATTGTAGATCCCAGTGTTTTTGGATTGGACGATGATTCAATAAAAACCGTTAATCATGAGCAAGCAATGTAATAAATATCAGTAGAGTATCATGACACAAAGGCGTCCATCTGATTGGCCGAAATATATAAGATATTTGTAAAAGAAATTGTTATGCATATATACGCATGATCACATTGTATGCAGTGCGCATGCCTAGAACATTACAGATAATCACGCCCCTACCAAAACATCTTTGCAGTTGTAAAAGAATAAAACATAGTTTAACACGTATCGAATGGACTCAGTCTCTCTCAAAACATAACACATGACTTACACATCTTTAATGGAAGATATTCTTCCGACAAAAACATAGGTCAATTCACATTTCGGGACACCTCGGTTATAGACTATATAACTTTTGTCTTGAGAAATGCCAACATATCTTAATAGGTTCGATTATTTGTGATGTTGACAGACTATATCTGACGGGGGCAAATTAATACACATTACATGTTAATTTTAGCTGCCGATCTCATCCAAAATGGAAAAATAGTAAAAAGGCAATTGGAGTTCCTAACTATTATTGATACAAACAGTCTGCAAGATATGAATAGTTTGGTCTCAATCGTTCATTTACATAAAAATCCCTGATTTAACAGACAATGATGAAATATTAAACTCCCCTTTTACCGAAAGTAAAATAAAATATGATAATGAATTGCAATGATGGTAAAGCATCTAGCTTATCAGACGATATATGTAATGAATACATTCAACACTTACTCTTACCTAAATATACTAAACTTTTCAACCTGATATTTGATTCTGGAGTGGTATTCGAACATTGGACAACTGGCTACTAGATCCCGCAAGCTACCGCCTATTCACTATAATAAGTTATCTTTAGTTATATAACGCAGTCTTAAACGTGCGACTCACAAAGTTTAGTGTTCAGCACCAAGTCATCAATAACAAAGCTGGATTTACTACTACCGATCATGTATTTGCGTTGAATTATTTGATAACCTTATTCGTTGAGTACGGGATTGTTAAAATTCAGTATAAACAAATCAGCCCTCTACATCTTGTTCGAGCCAACGAGGAATTCGAGCCAAACGAGTTCGAGCCAAGGGGGTTTGTCTGTATTGACTTCATAATCAAAGAAACACCAGCGAACGTTCAAATACTGGTACTGCTCTTTGCGGATTTTCCTAAGTACTGGCCGAACACATTCTGACTTTCAAAAATATGCAGTTGGAGCCTTACTTTAAATTGATCCCCTCAAGAAAAAGCCATATCCTTTTGTAGATTAAGAACTATGAACATAAAATTTCCCATTGAAAGAGGTCGCTTGAATAATACTTATTAGGAAGAAAGATATTGTACTTTATGTGACAACAGAGATTTGGAGATCATTTCCACTACCTACTTGTATGTAGCTACTTTAATGAACAACACTAAAAGTACATTAATGAATAATTTCGTAAGCATCCAGATATACACTTCGACGAATTTCTAATTGGCCACCATATACACTATGATGCAATGCGACATATTTAATCAAAAAATCTAAATTTTGGTCATTTTTGTATTCTTCACACCAATGTATTGATTTACACAAAGAAAACACGTATTCATATACAAAATCATCCATACGGAACGGTAGATACGAAAATAGCCTATGTGCCCGAGTTCCTCGTGCACGGCATGGTAGTTGTCGTATATGGTAAGAATGTATTCTTCGTCGATTGTCATTTAAGAAAAATGTTAAATATGGCGTGAATGAGCATTGCAGAACGCGCTCAAGCCGTCGGAATTATTCGTTATAAAAGTTGAAATATGTGTTATTAATTGTTGTTAAGTGCAAAATATTGACAGAAACAATAAGAATTTTTTTAAATTAATTTGTAGGTGATTTTTATTTACGTGAAAACAGTCGTAAACAATTACATGGATGGTCAACCATACAATACCTGTGTCATATCAGACTGACCCATCATACTATAAAATCCATTGTATCTTATTAACTTTCATCTTTGAATCAACTTTAAGTTGATTTTATTATTGTTCATGTTGAACGGCTTATCTCCGACGACGCACCAAAAGAAGAGTGGCGACTCCCCAACAGGACATTCAAATTGTCAATGATCACCTTCAGGATCGTTTTACCACGTCGCCTGATGGCCGTCGCCTTGCGGTGCCGTCGCCCCCCTGCGGGTATTGATTTTTACCGCAAGGCACTGACAGGCAAGCTTATTGTGGGCCAGGTGACATGCGATTTACAAGGGCGGACTGGGCCAATGTTTTATTTGTTGATGAGAAACGCATCACAGTACGTGGGAATGACAGACGTGCTCGCGCATATCGCCGTCGGGATGAGCGGTACAATGAGAACTGTCTGGTAGTATTGGGGTGGGTCCATTATGCTTTAGGCTGGAGTTTCCATGCACACGAAAACTCCAATTGTACCCATTCATGGAAACATGATCGTGATGAGGTATCAAAATGACGTCGTTCGGCCGGTTCTTCTACCTCATATCTGTTCCAATGTCGGCACAGTATAACGCACCATATCACGCGGCTAGAAGTACACAAGTAATAGCCAACAACGTACGAACACTCCAATGGCCTGCAAAAAGTCCGGATTTAAATCCGATCGAGCACGTGTGGGACTTTTTGAAGCGCAAGGTGCGTGCCCAGCCGCTGCAACCAGACCCCAGGGTGCTCACTCGTGTTATTTATCAAATTTAATAATTAAACAATTAAATAATGACAAGGTGCCTCGTAAAACAAAATCAAATACGACGTGATTTAATATTGCATTTTTTGTTTTGAAGCTGCACTCTCACAGATTTACCGCTTTTAAATTTTGTTTTATTTTTGTCTTGGAAAGAGCATTTTTTTGCGTAAATATCTGCAAACCAATGATGAAAGATTGCTGACAAAAGATCAGAGCGAAGATTTGCATATTTTCGTTCGATTTTTTTACTGGTTAAACCGTTACTAACGGTTTAAGAAAAATGAATAAAACATGAATTTTTGAACTTAATTATAAAACCTGCGATCTGAACTTTTGTCAGCAGTCTTATATAACTGGTTTCTGTGGATATTCGCAAAAATTGGATATACATCATTGACCCAAGCACTTAAGAGACTGATTTAATAATTTGGCTTATATGTTCGTGCCATGTTCCATTAGCTGTAAAACAAAGCCCTAAGGGTTTATGGTTTTGAACAAAGTTCAACAAGTTGCCCTCGAACACGATATTTGGTAGAATCTGATTGCACAGCGTAAAAAAACATAACTTCTGTTTTAGGGGATTGAACTGTACAAGCTATTGCTTTGCCCAATTTGAAATCTTTTTTTAAGATCGCTATTTAATGTATATTCAATATGGCTGATATCTGACGAAGAAACGGCTAGAGAGCTATCGTCTGCAAAGAGTCGCGTTGTACTTACAAGGGAGTCGGTAATATTGTTAACATAAATTAGAAAACAACAGACCAAGTACAGACCCTTGAGGTACACAAGCATTGACATTGCGAACTTCAGAAAACGTTTGTCCAACAATAACTCTTGTATTTTAAAAATAAGACCTGACTCTGTAAAAAGCTTTGGAAATGTCATATAAGACCATGCATGTAGATTTCTTTTCATCATATGCCTTACATATTTGATTGTATATGTCAATTAACTGAAAAACCGCAAAAACCAAGATTGTAATTTATAAATAAGACTTTTGGCATGTAGATGATTGTAAACATATTTAAAGACAATACGTTCCACTATGATCTTGCCTACACAGCTAATACCGAAATTGGTCGGTAATTGGACGGAAGAGATCTATCACCCTTTTTAAAAAAGAGGAGTAACATTGGCCAACTTCAAAGAAACAGGATACACGCAGTCACGAAGCGATGTGTTAAACAGTAATTGTAACGAATATGACACGGTGGAAACTGTTAACATTTTCTGACCTATCAGATCATTTTCAGTTACAGTAATGTCTTCAAGCGAAGTATTACATTTGCGTATTAGTTGGGGTAGAACGACTCAATTTTCGTCAAAATACGTGAAAATGAAACACTAGTGACAACAATACATTTCACATATCTTAAATAACACTTGCTTACACTTTCTGTTGATTCAAATTTTTCGGGGCCTGCTGACATATTACAAACAATAACAAGATAATTTTCAATGTGATACTGAGTCGCGATCGAACATATCCGATGTTGCGTTCATCGGAAACTATTCGCATTAATTTGCCGAATGACAGTTGATTTCAGGGATTATATATGCCACACATTGTGACCGGTGACAGGCAGTTTCACATATTATGTATCCTATTGCATAAATATCACGTGATGCAGTTCACATTTCCTATAAACCGGATATTGGAAAGAGACTTACCTTTAAGGTCATTCCACAATGTTAAGGTGGTGGGGGAGGCCAAAAATGAAAGCGTTTCGAGACTCCATGCTTTTATTTAGTTTTGGGGGAAATTGTGTGCATAAGTAAAGCATACATCCGTTGCTGCGGTGTTGCGACATATCTTGGGGTAATAAGAAATTGACCTAAGATTACAAAATTTTGGACCAAAAAGCATTTGCATTTATGCGAAAAGTTTTGTCGACAATATAAATATGCTTTTGTGGCAAAATGCCCTAGACTATGCACCCAACAATGTCATGTGAGTTCTTGAAGATATATTTTCAAATGAGAAATATGTTTATTTAATAATGAAAAATGGTGGATTAAATTCATTTCCTGACTACAACAATGCAAAATTATTTCTTAAAATAGCCTCAATCACAACAAAGCCACAATACTTGATTTGATCGAATAGTGTTGACAAACATTTCATTTTGTATACATCATTTCCGTCAAAATGCAAATGCTCAGATAATGAATAGTAACACTTACACGTGTGACAACGGACGTTTTGATTATGTTTGCTGATTATTGAATCTAAAAACTAAATAAAAAATGATGTTTTAGTCCTTCAAACGACTTTTGCACTGTGGAAGGCCCTTAACGCTTTGCGATGCACTTATAACTCTAAGTTTGTTTTGGTACACATTGTTCATTTGTCTCTATTCTGAGATCTCTAGAGAAAATGACTTAATAAAAATCATGATAAATAGTTTTTCGTTTGCAAAATCAAGCTTAAATAACTAATTTTGGCGGTTGAGAAATCGGGGTCAGAACATAAGCCTAACAAACATAAGTGATAATTCATGATAATTGTCATATCGTCTTTAAGCTTACAAAGTATTTGAAGTATGGAATGAACGATTGCAGTGAAATTAAGACAAGAAGTATATCAAAATAAACTGATATTTAACATAATTGTCAGACAGATTGTTTGAAACTGTATCATAAACATCAACCTATTAAACCATTTTAATACTTTTTAAATGGTATGCAGCTGTTGGGTATCGTATTGCAGTTAAACATTCCATTGTGTCATACATTTACATGATGACAAGGTAACCGCATTCTCTATAAATAGCATTCCACGAACGCTGTTACATAAAATTGAAAATATCGGTCAAAGCTGTGAAGGGATGGTTTAGCAGAAACGGTGTTTCCTAAAATAGCGTTCCATGAAAGCCGGTTTTTTTCGTGCATAATTTTGTTTTTGTGAAGTGTCATTTTATTAATATTTAAACAGCTTCTATACAAATTCGACTTTTATATTTCTCCTTTCTTATGAGGCACTAGATACAACATATAAATAAAAGATAAACATCTGTAATAATAACAAAATTTCGTCTACACCCAGCGTTATAATGGATGCCATATATGGGTCTCGTAAAATTGTAATTTATTTAAATAGTTATTCAAATTACTATATTTTGTACATATGCGCTTAGGCAATTTATTATAAGGATGAATCTAGACGATTTCACAAACCTGTTATTAAAAGAGTAAAGGTGTCTAAGTATACATCTTCATCATACTGTAACATTTACAATATTTTGTTTAGAAATAAAAATACCCGATTTAAGAGCGCGCGAGTCTGCTAAATCACGATTATGCCAAAAATGAACCAGCCCAGAAACCAAACGAAACTGTTGACTTTCACTTACGAGTATTGATAGCCACAACTATAGACTTGGTCACGATATTGCTATGAGGCCTTTTGCCTACCATGAGAAGCACGCCCCGTCTAAGGCCGAATCATTTCTATAGTGTGCCCATTTCCCGTCCCTGAAAACATGGGCACGTTTTAAACAAATGCAACAAGCGACTCTATGTTACATGCCAAATGTATAGCTCATTTGCCCAGTACTGGCAGTAGCTTTAGACAATACAAACTTTATTATAGTCTTGATCTCCACATGCATTGAAAGACCCCTAACCAGCCATGGGAACAAATAGTTTGTAGACGATACCTTGTACAGGCAAGGTATGTGTCTCCGCGTTAAAACTAGGTGCGCCGTCTCAGGTTACAGCCATCGAGGTATATTAAGCGTTCGATGAAATCCACACAAAAAAAACAGCTTTACCAAATTAATTACCCATAGCGCTTTCACAGTAACCGATTTGCATTAAATATCATTCCATGAAACCAGTAATAAATAACCTTGTTTTTGTACAAAATTGCATTTACGCAGTTATTATGTATAAATCAGGGTCGGGTCCAGCATTTGGTGTAAGGAGGGACGCAACTTCGGGAGCGCACCTCAGGACGTGCGCCACAACCTCAAGAACCGAACTATTTAATAGTAAATTGTTATGAGGGTGCTCTCCGAAGAACACATTGGCTATTCTTAGTATGAAAAGGTGCTGTCAGGTGTTTTATATAAATATGTTTTTCCGATTTTGCTGTATAGATTGACATTTATGCAATCATGATTTGAAGTCAGCTTCTCATGAATGATAATATTCCGGAAGAAACCGAAATATTAGGAGATCATCATCGACATAATCATGTTATTTAACTTTTCCAGAATACTTGAACTCTTTTAAATTTACCTACTTTACAAAACAAATCGACACAAGGATGCCCCATATTACAAGGACGCGGGCTGTTGACGGTGAGACACAAGGATGCCCCATATTACAAGGACGCGGGCTGTTGACGGTGAGACACAAGGATGCCCCATATTACAAGGACGTGGGCTGTTGACGACGGGGCATCCGCGGGCTTTTGACGGTGAGACACAAGGATGCCCCATATTACAAGGACGCGGGCTGTTGACGGTGAGACACAAGGACGCCCCATATTACAAGGACGCGGGCTGTTGACGGTGAGACACAAGGACGCCCCATATTACAAGGACGCGGGCTGTTGACGGTGAGACACAAGGACGCCCCATATTACAAGGACGCGGGCTGTTGACGGTGAGACACAGGGACGCCCCATATTACAAGGACGCGGTCTGTTGCCGGTGAGACACAAGGACGCCCCGTATTACAAGGACGCGGGCTGTTGACGGTGAGACACAAGGATGCCCCATATTACAAGGACGCGGGCTGTTGACGGTGAGACACAAGGACGCCCCATATTACAAGGACGCGGGCTGTTGCCGGTGAGACACAAGGACGCCCCATATTACAAGGACGCGGGCTGTTGACGGTGAGACACAGGGACGCCCCATATTACAAGGACGCGGTCTGTTGCCGGTGAGACACAAGGACGCCCCATATTACAAGGACGCGGGCTGTTGACGGTGAGACACAAGGACGCCCCATATTACAAGGACGCGGGCTGTTGCCGGTGAGACACAAGGACGCCCCATATTACAAGGACGCGGGCTGTTGCCGGTGAGACACAAGGACGCCCCATATTACAAGGACGCGGGCTGTTGACGGTGAGACACAAGGACGCCCCATATTACAAGGACGCGGTCTGTTGACGGTGAGACACAAGGACGCCCCATATTACAAGGACGCGGGCTGTTGACGGTGAGACACAAGGACGCCCCATATTACAAGGACGCGGGCTGTTGACGGTGAAACACAGGGACGCCCCATATTACAAGGACGCGGTCTGTTGACGGTGAGACACAAGGACGCCCCGTATTACAAGGACGCGGGCTGTTGACGGTGAGACACAAGGATGCCCCATATTACAAGGACGCGGGCTGTTGACGGTGAGACACAGGGACGCCCCATATTACAAGGACGCGGTCTGTTGCCGGTGAGACACAGGGACGCCCCATATTACAAGGACGCGGGCTGTTGCCGGTGAGACACAAGGACGCCCCATATTACAAGGACGCGGTCTGTTGCCGGTGAGACACAAGGACGCCCCATATTACAAGGACGCGGGCTGTTGACGGTGAGACACAAGGACGCCCCATATTACAAGGACGCGGGCTGTTGACGGTGAGACACAAGGATGCCCCATATTACAAGGACGCGGGCTGTTGACGGTGAGACACAAGGACGCCCCATATTACAAGGACGCGGGCTGTTGCCGGTGAGACACAAGGACGCCCCATATTACAAGGACGCGGGCTGTTGCCGGTGAGACACAAGGACGCCCCATATTACAAGGACGCGGGCTGTTGACGGTGAGACACAAGGACGCCCCATATTACAAGGACGCGGGCTGCTGCCGGTCAGACACAAGGACGCCCCATATTACAAGGACGCGGGTTGTTGCCGGTGAGACACAAGGACGCCCCATATTACAAGGACGCGGGCTGTTGACGGTGAGACAAGAAGACTGGTATTTATGTAAGACGATACAAAGGACTGACTTTCTTTATCTGATCGCACGAACATGAATAAGTTTGTTTTCCTTTATTGAAATAACAGGATGCAACTTGAAACTGATAGAAGTATAATAAATTGGATTTATTCTTTAGACGAGTTAAGACATGCACATAGTCTAGATATGGTATCGGTATCAAAGTACATATTAAATCTCAAAAATGGTTTTAAAAGGCACAAAACAGATTTGCACTAAACGATTTTTATGGAGTAAACATGATACACCGAAACTAAAGATTTGGCATGATTTGGTAAAAATTTAGACTTACAGAATATAGTTTTTGTTATATGCAGAATACGAGAGAAAATGAGTTTTGGGTGTGCAGGGGGATAGTTGGTTCAACCCACTTATATACCTTTTTATAGGAAGTTATCGTTCTTTCAAATTTAAAGGACCTGAAAATAAACCGTAACCCTATCTCAGTTTGCGATGTGGAAACTATGGAAACGCATAGCTCTCCACCATAACACCCAAACATACTGAAAAACATGTGTTCGTTATATTTTTTCACGGACCATTTTCGGGGTAACCGTTTTGAAATTGATCATTAGTTCAAATGGTTAAACGTTTCAGGTGTTTGTTTGTGTTACGGTTAGCTGCTGCTTTAATATCCTTATTCCTATCCGGGAGCAGAGGCATCAAGGAGTTATCTTATTTCATATCTCGCATTGCTTTTGGTCAAAACAGTTTGTAACATTACACTCACACGAAGGCAGCCTAAAAGGACAGAGAAAAGACTCGACATTTTAATACAGAGAGCAACAACGAAGCAGTTTTATTGTATGGCACGCCGTTGTAACAATAATTCAAAAACCTGTGATATCACCAGTTTTACACTGATAGCCAAGTTTACAAGTTTATTGGTTTAATGTTAAAATTAATGTTTTATGGCTTAAACCGTTACTAACGGTTTAAGAAAAATGCATAAAACATAATTATTTGAACTTAAATTTAAAAATCTGCGATCTATTTTTTGTCAGCAGTCTTATATAAATGGTTTCCATGGATTTTCGCAAAAAAAATGGCTCATTCCAAGACTAAAAATAAAAAAATGTCAAAACGTTATATCTGTCAAAGAGCAGCTTTAAAGCAAATTGCTGTTTACGACGGAGTGAGTAATTCAATCATGAAAAAAAAACGTTTCGATACAATAAGTCGGTCATGAATAATTAAAACCGTAAGGAATTGTCACCCATGGTTGTATCAATGGCTTCTCCAGGAAATTGTTATGGCTGAAGGCTGCTTTAAAGTTTGACCCCGTTGAATTTTGACCCCATACATTTTTTAACATTCAAAACTGACCCCGACCGTTAATTAATTTAATTATTTATTAAGAAAATTGACCCCTCACATTTTTAACATTCAAAGCTGACTCCGACCGTCAATTTATTCATTAATTAATAACCGTTAATTGACGTGACCATTCGCCACGTGAAATGTTTCACCTCGTTTAAAACTGACATGTAGGTCGGTATTAAATACCCAACTTGGTCAATCCTGTGGTCATATCAATTGAATTTAATACTTATATATGTTGGTTATGTTAATACCACGCATGTTTCGAAAATCAAATCAAGACCAATATTGAATACAACCCATACTGTATCGAGTCGTGTTTCAACGTTGAAAAAGACATAACTCGTACACATGTATCAGTATACTTGAGCGCAATTAATGGGGGAATCTAGAATCATTTTTGAAACGAACTGATTTTGACTTTATGTCCCCATTACGATTCTGCGGACACACACGAATTTTCACTCACTCTGAAACTTTCGCCATTATTAATCAAGACAAGGGAGTATACAATCATATATTATATTTTGTTTGGAAGGTTTACGTCGTGAATATCTAGTATTCCTTATTTTGGTAATCATTCTTATTTCGATCAAATCTTACGTCGATCGGTAACTCGCAAGTATTGCAATCAATCCAGACCACACGGGTGCCATACCCCGCTATTCTGAATGGTGTCTAACCGACGTCACTTTGGTATTATACGTACATAATAACCAATGTTGCCTCTTAAAGCGGGGAACAGTCTGTACTGAATCTTGAGGTCGGTGTACTATACAACACAAATCCGTGATTAATCAAAACACTGAAAGTGCTGAGGGACGGTACTGCTTCAAGCTGGCAGCAGGATTGTTACAACTGGTAGTGTAAATGTCAGATATGTGGTAAGACGAGATTGAATCGGACCGTACGACATTCCTAGTCTGTGGTCTCTGTAGAAAAAGGTATCTTACATGGAAATTCACGGGGAAAGAGCCCTAATGGGGCACTTACAAGGATCAATGTTCAAATGTTATTTTGTATGTGTTGTTACTACTTTCAATACCAATACTTGTTATGAAAAGGTAAGCTGTTATCCTAACTAAATATCAAAATTGTGTATCTTAATTTTTCATTAAATTGACTTGACATTATGTCAAATTAATATCAGATATAGATCATATTCATCGAATGAAGCTCTGTCAAACAAAAGAGCACCGTGGGGAATAGTTATACAGCAGAAAGGTGCCGGAAAAGGAAATCAGGGCACTCCCTTCTGCTATTTTGGCCTAGCCTAAGCACTGCAATGTTAAAAAAAATGGGATAACGACAAATACGCAAAGGCTATGACAATAACTAGATTTGTCTTTGGTAAGAATAAAACCATAAAACATGAAGACAGAAGTGCATACGGATATAAATTTTATTGAGAGGTTGTAAATCTTTTCAAGTACATTTTAAATGAAGAATGCAATACAAAATGGATTTAAACAATGCAACAGAGCAATATATAGATTTTTAAATAACACTAAAATATAAATGCTGAAAGTAATGGTTTCATGACCATTAAAATCAAATACATAGCAGTTCAATTTCATAAAACAACATTGACAAATGAACAAGGCATATAAAATTGAAAGGTTCTTTTTTAGTGATTTCTACTCCAAACTATTCAATGTTCAGTGAGTATGACAACAAGTTCAACTCAAGATTGTTTGTTCAACTCCAGATTGTTTGTTCAACTCCAGATTTTCAATGTTCAGTGAGTATGTCAACAAGTTCAACTCCAGATTGTTTGTTCAACTCCAGATTGTTCAATGTTCAGTGAGTATGTCAAAAAGTTCAACTCCAGATTGTTTGTTCAACTCCAGATTGTTTGTTCTTCTCCAGATTGTTCGATGTTCAGTGAGTATGTCAACAAGTTCAACTCAAGATTGCTTGTTCAACTTCAGATTGTTTGTTCAACACCAGATTGTTCAGTGAGTATGTCAACAAGTTCAACTCCAGATTGTTTGTTCAACTCCAGATTGTTTGTTCAACTCCAGATTTTCAATGTTCAGTGATCATGTCAACAAGTTCAACTCCAGATTGTTTGTTCAACTCCAGATTGTTTGTTCAACCCCAGATTGTTTAATGTTCAGTGAGTATTTCAACAAGTTCAACTCAATATTATTTGTTTAACTCCAGATTTTTAATCTTTAGTGAGTATGTCAACAAGTTCAACTCCAGATTGGTTTTTTAACTCCAGATTATTTGTTCAACTCCAGATTACTTGTTCAACTCAAGATTATTTGTTCAACCCCAGATTGTTCAGTGAGTATGTCAACAAGTTCAACTCAAGAGTGTTTGTTCAACTCCAGATTTTAAATGTTCAGTGAGTATTTCAACAAGTTCAACTCCAAATTGTTTGTTCAATTTCAGATTATTTGTTCAACTCCAGATAATTTGTTCAACTCCAGATTGTTAGTTCAACTCCAGATTGTTCAATGTTCAGTGAGTATGTCAACAAGTTCAACTTAAGATTGTTTGTTCAACTCCAGAGTGTTCAATGTTCAGTGAGTATGTCAACAAGTTCAACTCCAGAGTGTTTGTTCAACTCCAGAGTGTTCAATGTTCAGTGAGTATGTCAACATGTTCAACTCCAAATTATTTGTTCAACTCCAGATTGTTCAATGTTTATTCATTATGTCAACAAGTTCAACTCAAGATTGTTTTTTCAACTCCAGATTGTTCAATGTTCAGTGAGTATGTCAACAAGTTCAACTCTGGATTGTTTGTTCAACTCCAGAGTGTTCAATGTTCAGTGAGTATGTCAACAAGTTCAACTCCAGAGTGTTTGTTCAACTCCAGAGTGTTCAATGTTCAGTGAGTATGTCAACATGTTCAACTCCAAATTATTTGTTCAACTCCAGATTGTTCAATGTTTATTCATTATGTCAACAAGTTCAACTCAAGATTGTTTTTTCAACTCCAGATTGTTCAATGTTCAGTGAGTATGTCAACAAGTTCAATTCTATATTGTTTGTTCAACTCCAGATTGTTCAATGTTCAGTGAGTATGTCAACAGGTTCAACTCAAGATTGTTTGTTCAAATCCAGATTATTTGTTCAATTCCAGATTGTTCAATGTTCAGTGAGTATGTCAACAAGTTCAACTCCAGATTGTTTGTTCAACTCCAGATTGTTCAATGTTCAGTGAGTATGTCAACAAGTTCAACTCCAGATTGTTCAATGTTCAGTGAGTATGTCAACAAGATCAACTCCAGATTGTTTGTTCAACACCAGATTGTTCAATGTTCAGTGAGTATGTCAACAAGATCAACTCCAGATTGTTTGTTCAACTCCAGATTGTTCAATGTTCAGTGAGTATGTCAACAAGGTCAACTCAAGATTGTGTAATGTTCAGTGAGTATGTCAACAAGTTCCACTCCATATTGTTTGTTCAACTCCAGATTGTTCAATGCACAGTGAGTATGTCAACAAGATCAACTCCAGATTGTTTGTTCAACTCCAGATTGTTCAATGTTCAGTGAGTATGTCAACAAGTTCAACTCCAGATTGTTTGTTCAACTCCAGATTGTTCAATGTTCAGTGAGTATGTCAACAAGTTCAACTCCAGATTGTTCAATGTTCAGTGAGTATGTCAACAAGATCAACTCCAGATTGTTTGTTCAACTCCAGATTGTTCAATGTTCAGTGAGTATGTCAACAAGTTCAACTCCAGATTGTTTGTTAAACTCCAGATTGTTCAATGTACAGTGAGTATGTCAACAAGGTCAACTCTGGATTGTTTGTTCAACTCCAGATTGTTCAATGTTCAGTGAGTATGTCAACAAGTTCAACTCCAGATTGTTCAATGTTCAGTGAGTATGTCAACAAGTTCAACTCCAGATTGTTCAATGTTCAGTGAGTATGTCAACAAGATCAACTCCAGATTGTTTGTTCAACTCCAGATTGTTCAATGTTCAGTGAGTATGTCAACAAGGTCAACTCCAGATTGTTTGTTCAACTCCAGATTGTTAAATGTTCAGTGAGTATGTCAACAAGTTCAACTTCAGATTGTTTAATGTTCAGTGAGTATGTCAACAAGATCAACTCCAGATTGTTTGTTCAACTCCAGATTGTTCAATGTTCAGTGAGTATGTCAACAAGTTCAACTCCAGATTGTTTGTTCAACTCCAGATTGTTCAATGTTCAGTGAGTATGTCAACAAGTTCAACTCCAGATTGTTTGTTTAACTCCACATTATTTGTTCAACTCCAGAATGTTTGTTCAACTCCAGATTGTTCAATGTTTAATGAGTATGTCAACAAGTTCAACTCCAGATTGTTTGTTCAATCCCAGATTGTTCAGTGAGTATGTCAACAAATTTAACTCAAGAGTGTTTGTTCAACTCCAGATTTTCAATGTTCAGTGAGTATGTTAACAAGTTCAACTCCAGGTTATTTGTTCAACTCCAGATTATTTTTTCAATTCCAAATTTTCAATGTTCAGTGAATATGTTAACAAGTTTCACTCCAGATTGTTCAATGTTCAGTGAGTATGTCAACAAGTTCAACTCAAGATTGCTTGTTCAACTCCAGAGTGTTCAAAGTTCTGTGAGTATGTCAACAAGTTCAACTCCAAATTATTTGTTTAACTCCAGATTTTCAATGTTTATTCATTATGCCAACAAGTTCAACTCCAGATTGTTTGTTCAACTCCAGATTGTTTAATGTTCAGTGAGTATGTCAACAAGTTCAACTCCAGATTGTTCAATGTTCAGTGAGTATGTCAACAAGATCAACTCCAGATTGTTTGTTCAACTCCAGATTGTTCAATGTTCAGTGAGTATGTCAACAAGTTCAACTCCAGATTGTTTGTTCAACTCCAGATTGTTCAATGTTCAGTGAGTATGTCAACAAGTTCAACTCCAGATTGTTTGTTCAACACCAGATTGTTTGTTCAACTCCAGATTGTTCAATGTTCAGTGAGTATGTCAACAAGTTCAACACCAGATTGTTCAATGTTCAGTGAGTATGTCAACAAGTTCAACTCTAGACTGTTTGTTCAACTACAGATTGTTCAATGTTCAGTGAGTATGTCAACAAGTTCAACTCTAGATTGTTTGTTCAACTCCAGATTGTTCAATGTTCAGTGAGTATGTCAACAAGTTCAACTCTGGATTGTTTGTTCAACTCCAGATTGTTCAATGTTCAGTGAGTATGTCAACAAGTTCAACTCTGGATTGTTTGTTCAACTCCGGATTGTTCAATGTTCAGTGAGTGTGTCAACAAGTTCAACTCTGGATTGTTTGTTCAACTCCAAATTGTTCAATGTTCAGTGAGTATGTTAACAAGTTCAACTCTGGATTGTTTGTTCAACTCCAGATTGTTCAATGTTCAGTGAGTATGTCAACAAGTTCAGCTCTGGATTGTTTGTTCAACTCCAGATTGTTCAATGTTCAGTGAGTATGTCAACAAGTTCAACTCTAGATTGTTTGTTCAACTCCAGATTGTTCAATGTTCAGTGAGTATGTCAACAAGATCAACTCCAGATTGTTTGTTCAACTCCAGATTGTTCAATGTTCAGTGAGTATGTCAACAAGTTCAACTCCAGATTGTTTGTTCAACTCCAGATTGTTCAATGTTCAGTGAGTATGTCAACAAGTTCAACTCTGGATTGTTTGTTCAACTCCAGATCGTTCAATGTTCAGTGAGTATGTCAACAAGTTCAACTCTGGATTGTTTGTTCAACTCCAGATTGTTCAATGTTCAGTGAGTATGTCAACAAGTTCAACTCTGGATTGTTTGTTCAACTCCAGATCGTTCAATGTTCAGTGAGTATGTCAACAAGTTCAACTCTGGATTGTTTGTTCAACTCCAGATTGTTCAATGTTCAGTGAGTATGTCAACAAGATCAACTCCAGATTGTTTGTTCAACTCCAGATTGTTCAATGTTCAGTGAGTATGTCAACAAGTTCAACTCCAGATTGTTTGTTCAACTCCAGATTGTTCAATGTTCAGTGAGTATGTCAACAAGTTCAACTCTAGATTGTTTGTTCAACTCCAGATTGTTCAATGTTCAGTGAGTATGTCAACAAGTTCAACTCTGGATTGTTTGTTCAACTCCAGATTGTTCAATGTTCAGTGAGTATTTCAACAAGTTCAACTCCAAATTGTTTGTTCAATTTCAGATTATTTGTTCAACTCCAGATAATTTGTTCAACTCCAGATTGTGAGTTCAACTCCAGATTGTTCAATGTTCAGTGAGTATGTCAACAAGTTCAACTCCAGATTGTTTGTTCAACTCCAGATTGTTCAATGTTCAGTGAGTATGTCAACATGTTCAACTCCAAATTATTTGTTCAACTCCAGATTGTTCAATGTTTATTCATTATGTCAACAAGTTCAACTCAAGATTGTTTTTTCAACTCCAGATTGTTCAATGTTCAGTGAGTATGTCAACAAGTTCAATTCTATATTGTTTGTTCAACTCCAGATTGTTCAATGTTCAGTGAGTATGTCAACAGGTTCAACTCAAGATTGTTTGTTCAACTTCAGATTATTTGTTCAATTCCAGATTGTTCAATGTTCAGTGAGTATGTCAACAAGTTCAACTCCAGATTGTTTGTTCAACTCCAGATTGTTCAATGTTCAGTGAGTATGTCAACAAGTTCAACTCCAGATTGTTTGTTCAACTCCAGATTGTTCAATGTTCAGTGAGTATGTCAACAAGTTCAACTCCAGATTGTTTGTTCAACACCAGATTGTTCAATGTTCAGTGAGTATGTCAACAAGTTCAACTCCAGATTGTTTGTTCAACTCCAGATTGTTCAATGTACAGTGAGTATGTCAACAAGGTCAACTCAAGATTGTGTAATGTTCAGTGAGTATGTCAACAAGTTCCACTCCATATTGTTTGTTCAACTCCAGATTGTTCAATGCACAGTGAGTATGTCAACAAGATCAACTCCAGATTGTTTGTTCAACTCCAGATTGTTCAATGTTCAGTGAGTATGTCAACAAGATCAACTCCAGATTGTTTGTTCAACTCCAGATTGTTCAATGTTCAGTGAGTATGTCAACAAGTTCAACTCCAGATTGTTCAATGTTCAGTGAGTATGTCAACAAGATCAACTCCAGATTGTTTGTTCAACTCCAGATTGTTCAATGTACAGTGGGTATGTCAACAAGGTCAACTCCAGATTGTTTGTTAAACTCCAGATTGTTCAATGTTCAGTGAGTATGTCAACAATTTCAACTCCAGATTGTTCAATGTTCAGTGAGTATGTCAACAAGTTCAACTCCAGATTGTTCAATGTTCAGTGAGTATGTCAACAAGTTCAACTCCAGATTGTTCAATGTTCAGTGAGTATGTCAACAAGATCAACTCCAGATTGTTTGTTCAACTCCAGATTGTTCAATGTTCAGTGAGTATGTCAACAAGATCAACTCCAGATTGTTTGTTCAACTCCAGATTGTTCAATGTTCAGTGAGTATGTCAACAAGTTCAACTCTGGATTGTTTGTTCAACTCCAGATTGTTCAATGTTCAGTGAGTATGTCAACAAGTTCAACTCTGGATTGTTTGTTCAACTCCAGATTGTTCAATGTTCAGTGAGTATGTCAACAAGTTCAACTCCAGATTGTTTGTTCAACTCCAGATTGTTCAATGTTCAGTGAGTATGTCAACAAGTTCAACTCCAGATTGTTTGTTCAACTCCAGATTGTTCAATGTTCAGTGAGTATGTCAACAAGTTCAACTCTGGATTGTTTGTTCAACTCCAGATTGTTCAATGTTCAGTGAGTATGTCAACAAGTTCAACTCTGGATTGTTTGTTCAACTCCAGATTGTTCAATGTTCAGTGAGTATGTCAACAAGTTCAACTCCAGATTGTTTGTTCAACTCCAGATTGTTCAACGTTCAGTGAGAATGTCAACAAGTTCAACTCCAGAGCATTTGTTAAACTATTGAGACAATGTGTTAAAAACGGGAACTAGTCATTTCGTACCATGTATACTCCGATTTTTGGTCATTTCGTACCTTTTGCTGTCATTCCGTACCCGACCTATAGTCATTTCGTTCCCGACCTATAGTCATTTCGTACCCTATATTTTATTTAAATACAATGTTTAAATGAATATAGACGTATTGTATTTACACATATATGAATCTTTTATGACGTTTGTGGTTTAGCTTGATCAACATTAGTTAAAAAATAGTCATATACGAGTACCAATGAAAGTGGAACTAACTTTGTAATTATAGAGATCTTCATACTTACCTTTATCAGAAAATTCAATAAATGGAATTCCTTGATCTTCAATTGTCATACAACCATTTTTTAAATTAATAATATTACTGCCTATGATACTGTAGTTTTAATTCAATGAACAAGTTATAATCCAAGAATGTGGTTATTTCGTCAGTTTGAAACAAACAATTTTAAGTGTAATAGTCAATAGCAATTCAATATCGATGTTACATTGTTTTTAAAGAATTTCACGTCTTGTGTCATAAGAATGACACTTAAAATATGGCAAATAAGCACATAATTAAGTACTAGTAGAACTTAGTGCCTTGTGGCTGGGGACGAGGGTGCGGGTGAGCTAGCTGCCAAGTTAGCTATCAGTTGATTGCCTTTAATGCCTTTGTTTCAGGTTGTGGAGGGGGAAGAAGGCTAACCGCCCAGTTAGCTATCAGTTGATTGCCTTTCATGCCCTTGTTTCAGGTTGTGGAGGGGTGAGAAGGCTAGCCGCCCAGTGGGCTATCAGTTGTTTGCCGGTCATGCCTTTGTTTCAGGTTGTGGAGGGGGGTGAAGGCTAGCCGCCAAGTTGTTCAATCCCAGATTGTTCAGTGAGTATGTCAACAAATTTAACTCAAGAGTGTTTGTTCAACTCCAGATTTTCAATGTTCAGTGAGTATGTTAACAAGTTCAACTCCAGGTTATTTGTTCAACTCCAGATTATTTTTTCAACTCCAGATTTTCAATGTTCAGTGAATATGTTAACAAGTTTCACTCCAGATTATTCAATGTTCAGTGAGTATGTCAACAAGTTCAACTCAAGATTGCTTGTTCAACTCCAGAGTGTTCAAAGTTCTGTGAGTATGTCAACAAGTTCAACTCCAAATTATTTGTTTAACTCCAGATTTTCAATGTTTATTCATTATGCCAACAAGTTCAACACCATATTGTTTGTTCAACTCCAGATTGTTTAATGTTCAGTGAGTATGTCAACAAGTTCAACTCCAGATTGTTTAATGTTCAGTGAGTATGTCAACAAGATCAACTCAAGATTGTTTGTTCAACTCCAGATTGTTCAATGTTCAGTGAGTATGTCAACAAGTTCAACTCAAGATTGTTTGTTCAACTCCAGATTGTTCAATGTTCAGTGAGTATGTCAACAAGTTCAACTCTGGATTGTTTGTTCAACTCCAGATTGTTCAATGTTCAGTGAGTATGTCAACAAGTTCAACTCTGGATTGTTTGTTCAACTCCAGATTGTTCAATGTTCAGTGAGTATGTCAACAAGTTCAACTCCAGATTGTTCAATGTTCAGTGAGTATGTCAACAAGTTCAACTCCAGATTGTTCAATGTTCAGTGAGTATGTCAACAAGTTCAACTCCAGATTGTTCAATGTTCAGTGAGTATGTCAACAAGTTCAACTCCAGATTGTTAAACTATTGAGACAATGTGTTAAAACTGGAACTAGTCATTTCGTACCATGTATCCTCTGATTTTTGGTCATTTCGTACCCTTTGCTGTCATTTCGTACCCGACCTATAGTCATTTCGTTCCCGACCTATAGTCATTTCGTACCCTATATTTTATTTAAATACAATGTTTAAATGAATATAGACGTATTGTATTTACACATATATGAATCTTTTATGACGTTTGTGGTTTAGCTTGATCAACATTAGTTAAAAAATAGTCATATACGAGTACCAATGAAAGTGGAACTAACTTTGTAATTATAGAGATCTTCATACTTACCTTTATCAGAAAATTCAATAAATGTAATTCCTTGATCTTCAATTGTCATACAACCATTTTTTAAATTAATAATATTACTGCCTATGATACTGTAGTTTTAATTCAATGAACAAGTTATAATCCAAGAATGTGGTTATTTCGTCAGTTTGAAACAAACAATTTTAAGTGTAATAGTCAATAGCAATTCAATATCGATGTTACATTGTTTTTAAAGAATTTCACGTCTTGTGTCATAAGAATGACACTTAAAATATGGCAAATAAGCACATAATTAAGTACTAGTAGAACTTAGTGCCTTGTGGCTGGGGACGAGGGTGCGGGTGAGCTAGCTGCCAAGTTAGCTATCAGTTGATTGCCTTTAATGCCTTTGTTTCAGGTTGTGGAGGGGGAAGAAGGCTAACCGCCCAGTTAGCTATCAGTTGATTGCCTTTCATGCCCTTGTTTCAGGTTGTGGAGGGGTGAGAAGGCTAGCCGCCCAGTTAGCTATCAGTTGTTTGCCGGTCATGCCTTTGTTTCAGGTTGTGGAGGGGGGAGAAGGCTAGCCGCCAAGTTAGCTATCAGTTGTTTGCCGGTCATGCCTTTGTTTCAGGTTGTGGAGTGGGGAGGTGGCTAGCCGCCCAGTTAGCTATCAGTTGATTGCCTTTCATGCCCTTGTTTCAGGTTGTGAAGGGGGGTGAAGGCTAGCCGCCCAGTGAGCTATCAGATGTTTGCCGGTCATGCCCTTGTTTCAGGTTGTAGAGGGGGGAGAAGGCTAGCCGCCAAGTTAGCTATCAGTTGTTTGCCGGTCATGCCTTTGGTTCAGGTTGTGGAGTGGGGAGGTGGCTAGCCGCCCAGTAAGCTATCAGTTGATTGCCTTTCATGCCCTTGTTTCAGGTTGTGGAGGGGTGAGAAGGCTAGCCGCCCAGCTAGCTATCAGATGTTTGCCGGTCATGCCTTTGTTTCAGGTTGTAGAGGGGGGAAAAGGCTAGCCGCCCAGCTAGCTATCAGTTGTTTGCCGGTCATGCCTTTGTTTCAGGTTGTGGAGGGGGGAGAAGGCTAGCCGCCCAGTTAGCTATCAGTTGTTTGCCGGTCATGCCTTTGTTTCAGGTTGTGGAGGGGTGAGAAGGCTAGCCGCCCAGCTAGCTATCAGTTGATTGCCTTTCATGCCCTTGTTTCAGGTTGTGGAGGGGTGAAGGCTAGCCGCCCAGTTAGCTATCAGTTGTTTGCTGGTCATGCCTTTGTTTCAGGTTAAGGAGGGGGGTGAAGGCTAGCCGCCCAGCTAGCTATCAGTTGTTTGCCGGTCATGCCCTTGTTTCAGGTTTTGGAGGGGGGTGAAGGCTAGCCGCCCAGTTAGCTATCAGTTGTTTGCCGGTCATGCCTTTGTTTCAGGTTGTGGAGGGGGGAGAAGGCTAGCCGCCCAGCTAGCTATCAGTTGTTTGCCGGTCATGCCTTTGTTTCAGGTTGTGGAGGGGGGAGAAGGCTAGCCGCCCAGTGAGCTATCAGTTGTTTGCCGGTCATGCCTTTGTTTCAGGTTGTGGAGGGGGGAGAAGGCTAGCCGCCCAGTGAGCTATCAGTTGTTTGCCGGTCATGCCTTTGTTTCAGGTTGTGGAGGGGGGTGAAGGCTAGCCGCCAAGTTAGCTATCAGTTGTTTGCCGGTCATGCCCTTGTTTCAGGTTGTGGAGGGGGGAGAAGGCTAGCCGCCAGGTTAGCTATCAGTTGTTTGCCGGTCATGCCTTTGGTTCAGGTTGTGGAGTGGGGAGGTGGCTAGCCGCCCAGTTAGCTATCAGTTGATTGCCTTTCATGCCCTTGTTTCAGTAGCAGAGGGCTCAGGCTGCAAACTGAGCAGTTTCACTGTACCAAGAGTACAGTATTATGTATTCACATGTATAGTGATTCTTTCCAAATAATCGTTTCTTTCCAAATAAACGTTTAGGTAGTAAATATTTTTTACTAGATGGTTCCTGTTTCATCACAAGTAGTTTTATTTAAGTTTAAAATCACATAAAGGGGAGACAGAGGGGGAGGATGGTTACTGTTTAATCACCCAATTTTATTCAAGATTACAGTCATAAAACACAAAATGATGACTATGATACAAGGTTGCATAATAATATAAACTTATCCTTTCTGAAAGTAATTGAACAATAATTGTTCAACAACATCCGTAACAGTGTACTAATAAAAGTTGTACATTGTAACTAGAAATAGGATAATTGCTTATTTTACTAGAATCAAGCTTTTCATTTTCAACCAAAGACATCACATTCAATGCATTAAGTGCTTACATGCATATATTCCATGCTATTCATCCTTACACATCCATTAAAATATAAACTGTTCTGTCATTTCTTCCCATACATTGCAGTTTGTCCTTCAGAGTTCATCACTGTCTTCTACACACCATGTTTTTCTTGCTGTATTACCACCATATTTAGTCATGTTATTCAATTGTCCTCTGAGCAATAATACTCTTCCAGGGAGTTACATCCCTTCACTTGTTTCGAAACTGTTGTTCACTAATGGCAAACTAATTCGCCCTTTTCTATACACTTTTTCACAATATCTCAGTAGGTCCATTCGTCAAAAAAGATGGTGGGTGCAACCATATAACCTTACACAAACAGGCAAACACTAATACCATGTCGAGAGTTATCCCCATTAACCATGTAAAGAGTTATCTCCCTTAAATGTCCAATGATCGTAAGCACCCCCGACATTCCAAGATTCACTCTCCTGAAAAAAGAGTGAGTAACAATCGTTATTAAAGGAAGAATGATGAAATGCTGAAGCTAGTCTTCTTGTCATGGTTGATCAGGGGACAAAACTTAGTAAGAATATTTAACAGAGTAAAACAGTGTCCAACATCAAGTGAATTAATATTGTTAATATTAACATTTGCACTATTTTCTTTCAGCAAGGGTGCAGCAGGATGAATGCTGAAACAGTGACATAAATCAACAATAGCTTTTGCCAGAGTAACATACCTCGCTTCACATTTGTATTTTACCTGTCAACACGTGTATTAAGTTTCATTTGAATATCTTAAATGGTTTAACAGTTTTTGCCAAGGTTGACGTTTTTGCACAACGATTACTCATCCGATAATAATAAGGCTACCACAATACCATTGCCTTTTTCCTTTTTTCCCGAACTTCAATCTTAATACAACTTAAATACTTAATTTTATCTTTAATTACTTTACCATAGTAACACATTGGACAGATTGTTCAGAACATTGTTAACGTTAACAACGTGATTATCGACATCGTTGTTAACTTTCAATCGTTAACTATTTGATGACTGCTTTTATGATAATAAACATGAACAATCGAAACAGTTGTGACAAATCTTGTTAGAAATTCAGCAGATCACAAGTGTATCCATTAAACTTCCTGAGCAGTAATTTTGAAAGTTAACAACAATGAAGTTAACAACGTTGTTAATTTTAACAAAACTCTGAACAATCTGCCCATTGTTTTCAGTATGCAATGAAGTAACATGCACCAAAGTATTACCACCACTGGCATGTTAGTTGAGTGGGGAAAACTATTTCTGTACAGTCATTGAAATCAGACTTATGGATGAACACTGCTAGACCTCTGTTTGTGAGACGAAACTCAATAATCTAACTGATTTTGCACCAAAGACTTTTCATATCACACACTTATTCGGGAAATTACCCTTAAATGAAGGACATTAAAAATCAACAGCCTAAGTGGCCTACCCTAACATTCCATTTTCCTTGTGCTGTATGTGGTACAGGAAAAACAGGATGGCATGGAACATGTTGTTTCTACCCTGAAGATAAGCAGCTGAGATTTACACATTGTATATTACTCTTATTGGTGAAGGTCCTTTATCGCTCAGTTTTAAAGATAGGATGGTCAGACGCCTTTATTTTATCATGAGCACTGGATAGACATAAGTTATGAGTATTTTGCAAGGTTTAAAATTCTTAATCTAAAAATTTGTGGAAATTGTGAATATGATACAATGTACCTCAGGGAAATTTAAAAAAAATATCTCCTGTGATCTAAATAAACAAAGGGAAGTAACTCTCAAAACATAAAAAGTAAGACTAGAGGAACACCTCTGTCTCACAAATTATATGTCAGGCCCTTGTTATCCCAAACCCTTGTGTGTGCCTAGTTTCAGGACAACCTGTTCACTCCACAAAACAGAAAGAGCTATTATGTTGACATCAAGTAATAGGCCACATACATTTTAACAAGTCGCAATGGCTAATGGCAAAAATTGATAGGCACTAGTACCTTTCATGGAAAGCATGGGCAGCTATTGAAATGAAACATTTTGATCCATCATTCTCAACAACCCAAAAGCCTAACATTTCTACTAGGCTCCAAAACTTGTACCAAAGCCTCCTGTATGAATCCAAATTTTCAAAAAAATCAGAACATTTCATCTCCATTTTGAGCCACAAACATTTTACAACAGACTATCCGAATAACCAACAGCATGATTCCATTAATTCTCCTTCAAACTTATGACATTACCAGGACAAGCAGTAGCTGAACTGTATCAGTAAATATCACTTTTATACACATGGACATTCATCTCCAAAAAGGTGTATAAATATGGGGAATTATTTAAATATTTAACAAGAGTGCAGCGGAGCGGACACCAATGCTGACCTGTTGCTGTTTATTAGTGAAAAAGGTGGCATAGCTCTACAAATAACAAAGTCAGAGTTATGGACCTTGAAATACAAGCTATCTTTTGCAGCATGTGTACCAAGTTTCATTTGAATATCAAATATACAAAATTGACAATACAGCAAATTACACCAAATCTTTAACAAAACCAAAGACAAAGGAAACAAGAGCTGTCTAAGACAGCACGCTCGACTACGCCGCTTTGACTTACAAGTGAATACAATATTGATGTATGTGCCTGTCAAAAGCAATAAAAATCAAATTAAAAAGTAAACAGTGACCATAACTCTCGGGGGGACCAAAACACAATCTCATGAAAGGTCTCCATAAATTCTTTATATAAATCAAGTTTGCTCGCAATATGTCAACCCTTACTTAAGTTATTCAATACCAACCATTTTTCTATTAATGATAACTTTGACCTTGACCGTAATCCTATGGGCCTCGAACGCAATCTCATGAAATGTCTCTATAACCTCTTCCTATATCCCAAGTTTGGTCACTAGATGTCAAACCTAGCTGAATTTATTTGATACATAAGGTGACTTTGACGCTGCCCTCCCACCAGCCAGCCCAAACAATGGCACAAGTCATTCTTATAACTTGTTTTCCTTTTGTGAAAATCTGGTTAAGAATATAAAAATGTGCTTGTCTAAAGAAATCAAAGTAGAATTAAAAAAAAAAAATCAAGGGCCATAATTGGTATTTAGTAGGGATGCAAACGAATATTCGAATATTCGATCAAACGTTTGGTATTCGAATGTCAAAATCGGTATTCGAATATTCGAAAAAAAAAAATCAATAAAGAGAACAAAACACATTTTGCCTTCATCACTGATGTTGTTTATAAAGCTCGTTTATCTTGTTTTTACAACGATTGGCCCCTAATCCCAGAGGTGTGATTGTGATGACTAGACACGCGACATGTGTCATTTAGGGACATTTCGTCGGGTACTATAAAAAGTCCCCCTACTTTTACAATAACTGGCTAGGGATCGGCTTTAACACCAATGTGTTGTCTTGGCTGCAAATTATGCTGTGCAAAATAGCGCAAAACGAGGTGATGATATAAATGCCACAATAATGTTGTTGCATATATGTGCTTTAAACTGTTTTCATCTTTCAATACAATTTTCGTGCTTTGAAATGGATTTTTGAATATAATTCCTCTATTGTTGTACAATAAATAAGTCCAATCCACTTATGTTTTCGTTTTACTATTTTACTAGTTCCTGAGTTGGTGGGGGGGGGGGGGGGGGGGGGGGAGCTTATTTACCCTCGCCATCGGGTTATACCCATTCGGCGAGCATGCTACGTTTTACAGTATTTCCACAGATTTAATAACATTTAAAACATCTCGTCTTTAATCGTAGCGTGGGTGCTTTGGACTGTATATATAAAAATATTCCTACACAGTATGTATAAATCTTTGGTTAAAAATTCAATATTTAAATAATATCTTAAGTATCTATCACATACGCATTAAAATCAAACACTTCAAATACATCATATACAAACATTTTAGGCTCAGCCTACATTTTAAAAAAAAAAAAAAAAAAAAAAAAAGATGTGTAAATTTTGAGTTTTCCATAGTTATATTTAGTCAGTTTAGAGGTCAATCTCAGAACGAGGCTGATCATCCTACGGAAAAACCTTCCATTGGCGCAAAACACTGTTTTACTAGGAATCCATCTAATTTCACATTGTTTACAAAAGGCAGCGGAATTGAATTATTTGATTTTGTTGTTTGTCTGTTTATAATGTATTGCTTTTTACTTCCTGAAAATGGAGAATTTCAAAGGCTCATTTGGGGAAATCAGGGTCCGCCGCTCGTACTGGATACGACAAAATAGGGTATAAATGCACCGGCTATTACTTTAGCGAATAATAATAGTAGTTTACTACATCTTCTAAAATATGTATTTCGCTAATCGAATATTCGATCGAAAGAATTACTGAATATTCGAATATCTGTTTTGCCATTCGTTTGCATCCCTAGTATTTAGGGTTTAAATGGAGTTTGTAAGATGGTCGTCATTAATTGTGCGAAGTATAAAGTCAATTGAATGAAGGGTATATATCTTTTTTTATTAAATCCAAACTTGCTGTTTAACTTTAACATAAGTTCCTAAGTCAATCAGGTTTCATACTGGTAACTGGTATTAAGGATAATATGGAGTTATGAAACCTCATTGTGTGATGATCCTGAAAAACAGTCTGAAGTATTAAGTCAATTGAATGAAGGATATAGAAGTTATAAAAAAATATCCCAACCTGCCCTTAAACTTTAACCTAAGTTCTAAAGTCAATCAGGGGCCGTAATTTGTATAAATGATAATATGGAGTTATCTAACCTCATTGTGTGATTGTCCTGAACAACTCTGTGAATTATTAAGTCAATTGAATGAAGGGTATAGAAGTTATCAATAAATATCCCAATCTGCCCTAAAACTTTAACCTAAGTTCCAAAGTCAATCAGGGGCAATAATTTGTATAAAGGATAATACGGAGTTATCTAACCTCATTATGTGATGGCTCTGAACAACTGTGTGAAGTATTAAGTCAATTGAATGAAGGGTTTTTGACTGATAAGAGATAAATCCCAACTTGCCCTAAAACTCTAACCTGCCCTAAAACTTTAACCTAAGTTCCTAAGTCAATCAGGGGCCATAACTTGTATTAAGGATTATATGGAGTTATGTAACCTCATTGTGTGATGGTCCTGGACAACTGTGTGAAGTATCAAGTCAATTAAATGAAGGGTATAGAAGCTTTTAATAAATATTCCAACATGCCATAAAACTTTAACCAAAGTTTCATAGTCAATCAGGGGCTATAATTTGTATAAAGGATAATATAGAGTTATCTAACATCATTATGTGATGGCCATGAACAACTGTGTGAAGTATTAAGGGAATTGAATGAAGGGTATTGGACTTATACGTGAAAATCCCAACTTGCCCTAAAACTTTAACGTCGACGCTGACGCTGGGGCGAGTAGTATAGCCCTCCTTATTCTTCAAATAGTCCAGCTAATAAAAAATATAATAGGAAGAACTAGTAATCTATGGAATACCTTAGGCAGGTTGAACACAGTGTCTTTAATGGCCACTTGGAAATGTGATGGGTTAATGCTGGTCTGGTATAGCAGTAAGTTATCCTTCCCAAGGTCTGAAATAATGGGCACCATGGCATTTTAACAACATATTTCATTTCACATAGAAAATAGTATTTTATAATTGTTGTTTTTTTATAATTACAACAAACAAAACTACTTTAAGATAGAAAATGAGCAAGGTTCAGCAATCAAGTATTTGACTTGAGAAACACTTGACATTGGTAACCATTGGTAACCACAATACCATAGCAACCTGTATGAATAACAAAACGAAGAACTTAAGAATTTATAAAATTGTTTGATAATTTACATCATTACCTCTCTCTTGCAATGATAAAAAAAATGTTTGTCTTTTAACTATATATTAGCATTTTTATGCTTTTCTAACTTTGAGAACAAAAAACAAACAAATAAAAACCATCAGATACTACTACTACATTAATGATTTAACAAGTGGAAAATGATGATTTGTTCCACATTTGGAAACACATTGATGAACCTGGTTATAAAAATACCTAAGGCTACATATCCTTACTAGGTTTATCTGGGGTCTTGAGGAGGTGTTGGCTGGTGAACGTTTTTCAATCAGGATACCTTAGGTCTGGGGGAAGCCGGGAATCCAGGTACGTGCAGAACATGTGCATCGCCAACTGGAAAAAAATTGTACAAAAGTTGGGTTTTAACTTAAGAGATATTAGTGCTGCAGCCTGTCCTTATTTAAAAGCACCCTTCTGCCCTCATGGAGACCAACTTGGGTACCCCTCTGCCTTCAGAATTGAATGCTATAGATAATAAAGTAATTGCTTTATTCTGTTAAAAAGCTTATTTTATGCTAATAAATATATCCACACTTGGTATCTATGGTAATTGGAACCTGAAACTGTTCAAGTAAACACATTTCTAACTGTTTTTGTCAAATACATAATATTAAGATTCATCCCAGCCTGATACAATATCCCTTTTCCACCCTAAGCACCCTGTCCCTTTATACAGCACACTGCCCTTTTTAAAACCAGGCAAAGTTTTCATCTGAGTGAAGAATCTCATCCGAGTGAATGTTTTTATTCGAGTGAAGGTTTTTATCGGAGTGAAGGTTCTCATCCGAGTGAAGGTTCTTCTCCGAGTGCAAGGACATAGGGAGGACAAAGTTGTATAAGCTGATAAAAGGGACGATCCCATCATAAAATTGACCACACAATAAATCAAAACAACAACATAAACATTGGGCCTATCATACGGAACTTCTGCTTAAAGAAACAATGTTGTTAACCTTCAAATCTTTACTAAACGGAAAGTTTCATTGACACACTAGTGATCCGCAGTAATCTATACAATTTAAAGATAATTATATCAGCTGGGGTTTTATATTCGAAAACGACTTTCTCATTTAATATTTGCTATACGGCCAATTTCGGCCAGTTGTGGTTCATATATAATAAATTACCCGTTAGTCTAGTTTACCTGTCTGTGGTATATATGTTAAAACTAAATCTGTTTGTGAATACATGGTACTTCTGTTTGTCCAGAATTGTCTTGGAAACAACTCATAAACTAAAGATAAGTTGGAAGTTCAATCTTAAACAAGAGCTGTCAGAAAGACATCACACTGGACAACTCTGCCGCTTTTAAGTTTAAGGATTGCAAAGTTTTAGTGAAACAGGCGTGGATTACTGTTAAATTTACTTAACATGAAAAACCTTAACCAGCATGCCTGAGTCAAATAATAAAAGGGCAGTATATGCATAATATTTCAATGCAATAAATCAAGTAGTTACTGATTCATTGACTTATTTGTGCATACATGCAACCAAAGAGACAATTCAATAATTGAATTTCCTATGTCATGATAATGAGATATTACTGTTTTAGCCAATGAATACAATGTTTCTTTTTATTTGTAAAATACATACTGATGGGCGTTCACATTACGTCTTCAAGTGATTATCTAAAAGCACAGATGTAATGCATTCCAGAGTCATTTGGAATCAAACCATTTATAAACATTACACAAATTTGCCTCTTTTATAGAATATTTAACAGTTAAAGGGAAGTAATCCAATTAAATATTTATGTATCATAAAATTATGATTTTACTGTCAGATGCATTTCCATGACTCAAGTATTAATGCATTTATGATGTATTCTATGTATTTTGGGTTGGTGGCCTTTTATAATAAACTAAACAATTAGCTTGAGATGGACTTGACAGCTCTTTGTTCACAAAAGTTTATAATCCTTCATAAAAGATAGTCCCCACTAAAACCCTGTCTCGAAATTGTATATTACCTCTTCTCCCAAATTATCGCTATCATTCGTCCACGACTTATGGCTCTGTTGGGATTGACTGGCGAGCTGGAACTGGTTATTACGGAACACGTGGCTCAGGTCCAGGCTTGGACGGCCGTTACTCCAGAATGATGAACTGTTCAGTGACATGTCCTGGCAACCTGTGATAAAGTGAACATCTTATCAACCAATGCATCGTTTTTTGATTTTCAGAATCAATTGTTTTTATGGATTTTTAAAAGATTATTTTCTTAAAACAAGGTATATTTAAAGTTGCAAGTTTTAATCTCAATGCGGTGGTTTTAATATTAATTCAGTTATTGACAACCAAACAGCAATTTTCATTAAAATCAAATAATGCTAACCCTAAATAATATACAGAATGAATGCAACGCTGCATCATACATAATACAGGCTTTCAAGTGACCAAAAACTACAAAGCTTTTTTTAAAACAAAGAAATGACTACTGAACATTTCCATCAGTGTTATGTTGATACACATTTACATTTTTCTCAATATTCTAAAGATCTTTGTGTTGAACTTGCACAGATCTTAAAGTAACTGGCCAGCTAGGGGATTTTGGTGGCATGCCAATATTTTGAAATTGAGTGCTTCATTTCCAACATTTTAGGCCATTCTAAGAGCATTTTTATAAAACACTTGTATTCTATTATTTAACCAAAAATGTAGAAAGAGTAGGCCTTTTCCAAGACAAAGAAGGTAAAAGTGAGCCCAAAGTAAGGCTACATGACCTGCGGACTTACTGAGAGCTGCCTTGTAGTCTTTCTCATCTTGCTCCTTCAGGTACACTGACAGGGACTGTAAGTCTGTCATCTTGTCAGATGGCGCTGAAAATTTGATGTGGTTGATTAAACAAGATAAAATACAAAGAAAATTGACAATGCCAAGAACACAACAAGTCCATGACAACGCCAAGAGCACCACAAGTCCATGACAACGCCAAGAACACAACAAGTCCATGACAAAGCCAAGAACACAACAAGTACATGACAACGCCAAGAACACAACAAGTCAGTGGCAACGCCAAGAACACAACAAGTCCATGACAACGCCAAGAACACAAGAAGTCCATGACAAAGCCAAGAACACAACAAGTCCATGACAAAGCCAAGAGCCCAACAAGTCCATGACAAAGCCAAGAACACAACAAGTCGATGAAAACGCCAAGAACACAATAATTCCATGACAACGCCAAGAACACAACAAGTCCATGACAACGCCAAGAACACAACAAGTCCATGACAAAGCCAAGAACACCACAAGTCCATGACAACGCCAAGAACACCACAAGTCCATGACAACGCCAAGAACACAACAAGTCCATGACAACGCCAAGAACACCACAAGTCCATGACAACGCCAAGACCACCACAAGTCCATGACAACGCCAAGAGCATTGCAAGTTCATGACAAAGCCAAGTGCATGACTATTCCTCGCTTGCATTTTAACTGTCACCATCTCTTTGATTTATCAATTCAATCCTTATTTTTGTCAGATAATTGATGATCAACGTCAGAAATAGTCCACAATAACAAAGGTTACCACTCTTAGCATAGGTGTCCGCCTCACAACAAAAATGGTACTGTTTAAAAAAAAGAAAGATTTCTAAGACACTACATGTATGAACATTGTAAAAAGCTTGCATGTACCTCATCCCTCACTATACAACAACCATCATGAGTCAATTACTTGGAAGAAAGGTACGCAGCACATGAGCTAGCTGAGAGGTGTATGTTTATCCTATGATGCCACTGGCCAATCCATCAGTTTGGCCCCAATAAGGGTTTCAGTCATGAAAGGTTTTGGGGCATAGTACACAAACAGAATGTAACTCTGGTAATTTAACATTTACTAGTGCATAGAACTGTTACATAGGACCCTTATTTGACAACTAAGAGGACGACTAGTATTTAAAGTTGTGAGGAGGGTGATTGAACAAGCTTGAGTGCATAAAATTACGAGTGACCATACCTGGACGGACTAAGCAGTATGAGAGCTAGATGGAGTACTACTGGAGAATACCAGGCTATTCTTGCCATGGAGCAGAGCTGCGAATTGGCTACAGGCTGAAATGGTACATGCTCTTTAGTAAAAAAAAAATAATTTCACATGCACTTCGAAGTTTTATTTTAAATGGTTACAATATCTCAGTAAGTTACTGTAACAAATAGAGGAGATGCATTAAGTGTTATTTATCTACTGTGATATTTTATAAACAGAAATATGGGTGTACGAATAATTGCCCTGTTTAGACATGCTGCAGTAATTAATGATATATGAAAGCATCACCAACACCCTAAATAAAACTGGGTGAAAAACATGAGATTAAGAAACTAACCACAACATTTTGAAAATACCATAAAGTACTTAACGCAACCTTGAACATTAACCATACCATTGTCCTTGACCCCAAGGAGTCGCTTCTGTATCTGAGTGACTTCCAGTTTGTTGTTGAAGACATAGAACGAGAGGCATTTGAACACATCGGAGACAATACTGAATACTAGCACGACAATTAACGACACCTCTGAAACAAACATGGCAGGGCTTAAACCATCAGAAGAATATGGTGGATGTGCGTTTGTTTTATTTGATTCATCTTTAAAACGCTGTTCAGAAATTTATTATAGTTCAGTGCACCTTTTCATTTGAAAAGGATTTTTTTATTGACTGCTACCTTTTTCATCAGAAGGTTTTGTCTGAATGATCTGTATAAATGTTAATCTTTTACATGCCCAAAAACAGCTTTCTTGCAAAGCAATACTGAATTAAATTACTCATAAAATATGTTATCACCTATCTCTATTATGATTTACACACAAACATCATTTAATAGGCACTTCTAAAACATTGAAAACAAAAATACATGCCATTTGTAATAAGCCACCAATAAAATACCTTCAGCTTCTATACTCAAGTCTAATATGATGACTGTTTTATGGATTTTTAGGTACTAATGAAAGTTTTTTCGATTTTTTATTTACCATGCCAATGCTAGTCGAAAAGCCACAGAAAATATCCTGTACCCAGTGGTTGGAATAAGCACAATCCTGCAAACCCTTCACTGGTTAAATTTACTGGGTTTGCTCAAACTCTGGATTTTAAACAGCAATACTTATAATCTAAGAATTCAGGCTCGTTCATACAAAAGTCTCATAACAATAACAATAACTGCTGTACCTATATACCAGATGACTGCCAATCTGCAGAACTGCACTCAGAAAGAAAATGTTCCTGAAGAAGAAAGGTACATACATATGCAAATATGGTTAGAAACTTATATATGATAAACAAAATGCAGTCAATGTAAAGTTATATAAATTTCAATGATACATAAACAAGGTCACAGTACGTTTTTGCATATATATCATATATTACATTTTAAAGAAACCAGAGTGCCATGGATCGAAAAACAAAGCTTTGTTGTTTAAGTAGTTTAAGTCAAACAGCATTACTCAATTATCAATAAAGCTCGAATTATATGCCTTCATGTATATAGTTGTATTCGTATGTCTGTTGCAACACGTGTTCCAAGTTTCATCTGAGTATCTTACATGGTTTTCGGGTTATGGCTAAGTTCAAAGATTTTGCACTTTAACAATGCTCACATTGAAGTGAACAACATGGACACATTCGAGATGCATTTTAAAAGAAATAAATAAATACTGTACATTGAAGATTTATTTTTCATGAAACACCCATTCATTAATAAGAAACAGTTAACAAAGAAGACCAGTATACAAAGTTTGCAGCCCGCCAGCCGGCTTGTTGAAAATACTGCACCACAAACAAGTGTAAGGATACAGGCTTGTTTATCCCTACTTCTCTTAACTAATTGTACGTTGCCAGATTTTTATATGGCAAATCCTTCACGACAACCTGTTTTGTTAGGGAATATAAGAATCCCATATAGTATGTCTATTATTTTAGACTACCCTTTTCTTTTAATAAAATGAATGTGTTACAAAAAAGAAAAGGAAGATAATGAACCAACAAGTCAAAATAAAGCAGAAACACTGCTACTCCACAAGCCATGACGTTCCTCTGAGCATGTTGCATATCATTCTGTGTGAGTCGCTTCTTCCATGACTTATCCACACTGGGGCTGCTAGTCTGGCCTTGCGCCATGGGGGAGGGTCTGCCAGGTTGTCCTATCTGCAAAGAGCGAAATTAAAGTAACCACTTTTGTAATGTTTATTGTAATTTAAATGTCAAGCTACTGGTTGAGAAGCGGTTTCCGGTTTAGATCTTCATAAAGAAAGTACTGCAATTCAACTATTTATTGTCACTAGGCAATCAAAAGTTGAAGTTCTTATCGAGACACATAAGTAACTTTTATCATTAATTAATGTTTAAAATTATATTTTTCATTTTGTACACACACTTGCATGTGGGGGATCATCACGCGCAGCGCATTGCGCATGCGTGTGAACCTAAATCATGCAAACAAATGGACCAAACCCTCCCAATCCTGAGAACGTCGCCCCAGCAGTCAACCTCCATCGCCAGAAACTAGTAACGACCAACAGAACCAAAAGATAACTATGTAGCCGTCCGACGTGAGATGAGGGATCGGCTGGGTGATCCAATTGTGGAGTGATTCATGCTATATTTTGAAGCTGCCGCATGGCAAGCAGTCCGGGAAGTATTTCCCAACACCGATGTGAAGGGCTGTACACATATCTTCCACTGGTCTCAGCAGGTATACCAGAAGGTGACATGTCTGGGCTTGGCACCAGCCTATACTCAGAAGGGAGGAGTATACCACTTTGTCAGGAAGCTGCTCCCTACCTACGCGCAGAGCATGTGAGGCCTGCCTTCCTCACATGAAGGTAGGCTCTGGAGTCATAGAGTAAGCATATACTTGATCTGGTAGACTACATCAGATGAACATGGGTAGAAGGCACGCTATGGCGCCCAGATCATTGGTCTGTCGGTAGACATGGAGACAGTAAGAACAAGCAAATTCGTTGAATTGATATCCCCCGCCTTATTGGGCTTAGTCAAGGATATATATAAAGATGAGTTTGAGTTTGATTGCAACTGTTTGAAATAAAAAAAAATAAGAACCAAATTGATAACTTGTTCATCGGATTTTTTTCCAAAAATTAATGGGGCGAGCGAGCGAAATAATGATAAAAATATTTGTTTTGCATTTAGCAAAAAAGAGGAGCGAGCGAAGAGCGAACAAATATATATAGTCATTTAACTCACGTTTTATTCACTTAGGCCAAATAAAAAATAGGTGCGTTTCAGGTAACGCTGCCATAAAAATAGGGTAGGTAGGTCGGAATATGTTTTTTTTTTTTTTTTTTTTTTTTTTTTTTTTTTGATGTATCGATTTCAGTAACTGTTGACTCAGACTGTACCAAAAATAAAAGTCATCAATTTTCAGGTTTATCAGCAGTTTTTAAACATGTTCCATGCTTCAAAGGAAACAATCTTTATTTGTCTGGTTAAATACTTTGACAATGATAATTGGATTTCAACTAAGTTATGGTACACCACTCTTTTATTATTAAAGACTTTCCAGGAACGGTTTTTACTTTTCTTTATGCACCCTTTTGCTTTCAATCACCCGCTCACCTGCCTGTTACATAATTACATGGAGAGTGGGACAGCAAATTTACCATATAAGCCATCAGCCAAGGAAACTTCAATGCTGTCAAGAGGACCTGGGGGTTCAGGTTTGAAGAACAAGTAACATGCAGGTTTTATTGCCAAAATTGAACACTTAAGTCTGACATATCAATCCAAAAGTCAGTATCTGACACATTTATATCTGACAAGAAAATAAAGTTCAAGAATTGAAATATACCTGTCACACAAGCACAAACTACCCGTAATTCACCTTAAAAGTTTGGAAACTCTAAAAATTCGGACACCCATTATTAATTTCAAAAATAATTTATTTTGCATAGCGACTACCTAATTTTCGGACACCCAAAGGACATCGATTATGACTTTTACAGTTATGACTTTTACAGTTACTAAGTCTCACAGACAAAGATTATTGATCTTTATCCTTAGAATGTTTTTGCATGGCAAGATTACCTAACCGTATACATCACTGTGACAAGTTAATTAGTTACAACCCATCCTAAACGAGTTATTGCCTGTTGAAAAGGAAGTGTGATATATATAATACAGGATTAAAGATAAAACAAGGGCAATCCAGGGATTAAGAAAACACAGGCATGACATGTTTGTAAAACGATCCGCCAATAAACTTTGAAACTTTTACCACACTTTTAATATAGACTTTATGAAGCAACAATCATACAGTAATACTCATTGAAACATCAATAGAACAATTAAAAAAAAACGCATTCAATGATACAGGTAACTAATGAATTAAAGTTAGAAATGCAATACTTAAGTTACAAACGAAAACACCACCCAGACACATTATTCCTGCATAACAATATCCATGCTCTCCACGAAATCCTCGTGAGTATAACTGTGAGTTATGTGACATCACACAGTGTGACTGTTTGATCTGAGGCCGATAGAAGGTGTTTATTCATTTCAATGCATACACTGTATAAAATGGTGTTGAATGGGATTTTAATTAACTTCATGAAGGAGTTACACTTAAAGGCGTTATAACCATCAATAACTTCGGATAAATTAATAAGTGGTAAAATGCAGACATGAAGAAAAAAGGCAGGTTTAACATACATGGAGATAAAATGTAAAATTGGTTATTTTCAATGAATTCGGACAGCGAAAAAAATAATTATTTTTAAGGTGTCCGAACTCTTAGGTGAATATGGTAAATACAATCAGAAATCCAACTCTAATATTGTCAACTTTTCGTATACATTTCGTAACAAATGCTTTTCGTACCACTTCTGAGGTCGGGACTCTATAGCTTGTTACTGCCGAGACTGATGATTGAGAAAAGCCGGACCACTATGGCCGGGACCTTAGCTGATAACTGCCGGGATCGTTTATTGACTTCATTGTAGAGATTGAGACAAGACACAACTCGCTTATACAGCTTCTTAATTGTATTTGCATATTATAATAATTAAATATAAACAATGTCTCACTCTTGTGCACAGTGGTCAGAAATTGGCTCATGGTGAGAATTATTTGATAAGCATACAAAGAGCTGAATTTTCTACCTTCTGTACCCTGTGCGTAGGAGTGCAAAGGGGTCACTCCTACCAACTTTCTAGCATAAAATAACTTAGTCTAAATTAATAGACGTGTTATACGGGAATCTTCCAATCCCTAACGTCTAAACGGGAATGTGCAAAAAACGGGGGTGTTTTAAAAATATTGAAATTGTTTTAAGTGAAGTATTTTATGGTTGAAATTGATCATAAAGAGTTATATTAATATTTTACCATGTAAGTGAAATGTTATTTTGCACTAAACAAGCATTTAATGCATTAAAACAAGTTGTTTACCTTTCAAATAAAACGAAAGTTGACTGACTCAGATAACAATTATGCGAAGGGGAACAACTCGATACAATCGTAATAACTCGGCCTCCTCCGACAAAGCTTCGAGATAGACCTCATGGCCGATATGTTCGAGCTACATGTATTTAAAACTGTGCCCTGAAGCCTTGTAGGTGCCCTTCATGTATATATCGTTATGTTTTGACAGAATGAAATGAAGAAAAGCCGTCAAACTCATAATTATAAGTTGGATATTTATTTTTTTGTGTACGGAACTAATATAAAATAACATTATCTGGTAATATTTCTTGTTTTTATGATATTTTAAAGACGCTATAAATTATGCTTTAGCCTGGAATCCTGAAGGATTTGCCATATCAAAAATCTACAAAAAATCCGTCAACGTACAATTATTTGGACTAAAAATAACTATAAATAACTGCAATTTAACAATGTCAGAAAATCTCGAAATGCCAAAATAAATTTTATCCATTGACTAATATCAGATCTATAGCACTAATAACTGTTTAAATGAAGAATAGTATCAAAACTGTGATCATTTACAGGTTAATTTAAAGTTAAAACATTAGCCTTAAAATTTTGTTTAAAATAATCTTTATAGTACAGTGAGTAATCACCGTGGGAAACATTCAAATGGTCACGTGACTTCCATTGATCAAGTTTGTGTAAGTAGTATATATCGTAATCTCATAATAGTGCACACTTCCAGTCATAATAATACTACTAGTGGTGCGTGTCTAATGAATAATCAAAGTGAATTTAACGGCAGACTTACCTTTGGATAGGTCGTCTGTTTATCCCTATTCCATTGACTGAATTCGTCACTTGACACTTTCTCCACAAGATTACCTCCATTAGGGGAGAGTGTTTAAGTAGCACAACCAATCGCCTTATTCCAGAAGCCCATAATGCTTTGCGACCGGTGCGAGGTGATACAGGAATCCAGTGGATTTCACGTGAAATCCACTCAAAACGTGAAATCCACTCAGAACTCAGTTATTTTAATTAATAATTTATTTTTTTTGTATACATATTAGAAAGTGCCTCATGAAGGGTTTATATTTCAAATTTTATTGAAATTGATCAAAAAATAAAGAAGTTAGAGCAATTTTTCATTTTTTTCCAAAAATAGATCGGAAATCGAGGTGAAATCCAGATTCCGATAGGTGAAATCCACTCATAACTCATTAATTTTAATAAATAATTTTCTGTTTTTGTATAATTATTAGAAAGTGCCTCATAAAGGGTTTATATTTCAAATTTTATTGAAATTGGTCAAAAAATGAAGAAGTTAGAGCAATTTTTCGAAAATAGATCGGAAATCGAGGTGAAATCCAGTTTTCGAGAAGTGAAATCCACTCATAACTCAATAATTTTAATAAATAATTTTCTGTTTTTGTATAATTATTAGAAAGTGCCTCATGAAGGGTTTATATTTCAAATTTTATTGAAATTGGTCAAAAAATGAAGAAGTTAGAGCAATTTTTCGGAAATCGAAATGAAATCCACATTTTGACACGTGAAATCCACTTTTTCAGACGTGAAATCCACTCATAACTCATTGATTTTTAACAAATTAATTTTTTTGTTGAACAAATAATTGATAAGGCTTTATCATGTGTTTATATTTCAAAAATTATTCAAATTGATCCAAAAATAAGAAAGTTGTAGACCTATTTTGAAAAAAAGATCGGAAATCGAAGTGAAATCCACATTTTGACAAGTGAAATCCACTTTTTCAGACGTGAAATCCACTCATAACTCATTTATTTTTAACAAATTATTTTTTTTGTTGAACAAATAATTGAAAAGGCATTATCATCGGTTTATATTTAAAATTTAAATGGAATTGGCCCAAAAATGAAAAAGTTAGATAAATATGTTGAAAATAGATCTGAAAGCTAAGTGAAATCCACATTTTGACAAGTGAAATCCAATATTTGGTAAAGAAATCTACTAAGTGTAAAGAAATAAATTCTTTCAAGTATCTTAATATTTATACAGTAGTAGTTTGTGTCCGATGATTATATTTTAATGTTGTTTTTTTGTTTTATTTACTTACATTAGTATCATTTAATCCGTTTTAGTCGTGATATCTTATATAACATTAGATCTAATATCTGAATCAGTTGAGATGCAATATTTTGGTTTGTTTTTTCTGTAAGTAACCACTACCCAATATATTATATATTGGTTGATCACGTGACAAAGATGGAAGTGTTAAATTTTCGGTGACAAATTTTATCAAGTTTTCTGGATATTTAGAGTGTGTTTCGATAGAATTTATGGATATTTATGTGGAATTATGTGCATTGGTGAACGTTCGTGCGAGTGATGGGAAAATCTAGCAGAAACAGGGCCAATAAACGTAAAAAGGGCAGTAGTACGGACGAGGAGATAGTAAACATTAGTAAATCATACAGAATTGGAGGCCCGGCCGATGAAACAGAGGGTCAACCATTAGTAAGTGAAATTTTAAATCAGACAAACTCTGTTCTTTTTGACGATTCTTCAGTATTTAATGAGTCTGATTGTGATAATTTTGATACTTCTGAGCCTATACACTTACCTGGAGCTATGGCGAGTAAAGTTACACCTGATGTAGCTAATGCTGATATTGCAACTGTGCTGAATGTATTAGAGAAACTCCAAGTCCAAATGAATAACGTAGAAGCCAGATTAGAAACATTAACTGTACTAGAAGAGAAAGCAAATAGTTTTGATAAGGATCTCAAGAAATTATGGACCTTAGTGCACGATGCAAATAATCGATTTGACGAAAAGCTCGCAAAAACTGATGAAAAGGTTGAACAGATTGACTTTCGTCAGGCTGAAATAGCATCAAATGTTGAACAATTATTGGGGTGTTAAAAATATTAATTTACAAATTTATAGTGTGTCCTTAAGTGCAACTAAGGACGATTTTACATGCTTTAGTTATAATTTGTTGAAATTACATTTACAGCCTAAAAGACGCCCAAGAGTCCAAAAGTAGCGTGCTTTTAGCCAACCAAGCAAAGTCTGAAATCAAACTTCTCCATACATATGTTGCAGGTCTACCTAAAAGTAGACATATGTCAAGTAACAGTGAAATAGCACTTGATCCTTCGCACGTCGACGAAGTTGCATAAAAAATAATAGATATGTACTGTCCAGTATTAAAACAGACCGTGATGCCTTTGAAAACAATTGGCGACGGTAACTGTATGTACCGGGCTGTTTCACTGTCTGTATTTTCAACCCAAGAGCATCATCTCGTTCTGCGTTTATTGACAGCAATAGAACTCATTCAAAACCAAAAATTCTACAATAAAAACTCTGGTCTAAATAGCTTATTGAAACAACCAAATGTAATGACAAGTGATGTCAGCTCCCTTATCAAAGATGCTGTAAAAATTGGTGGGTTTTCAGAGATTGTCCACATTCAGGCACTCAGTACTGTGTTAAAATCGCCGATCAGGTCTCTCTACCCACCTTTGCGGGATATGCAAATGACAAACGCATTGACTGGAAATGTGGTAGGTCGGTCTGTATCGGCAAAGAAAAAAGCGGTATGTGAGCTGATGTGGTCATCAATGAAAACCCCCAGTTTATCTAAGATACCACTATTCAATCATATTGTACCACTTGTTTCCATCAAATTACTTGTCACGCTACAGGATGAGAGTGTTGATGAACGTGATTTGAAAAATGTTGATGTCGTAGTTGATGGTGTTGTTGATGATGGTGTTTGTGATGATGCATACGATGTTGGTGGTGATGATGATGCTGTTGTTGATGTTGATGATGATGAATGTGATGTTGGAGGTGGTGGTGATGATGATGATGGTAATGATGTAAATGATGATGAAAATGGTGATGTTGAAGGTGGTGGTGATGATGATGATGGTAATGATGTAAATGATAATGAAAATGGTGATGATGATGGTGGTGATGGTGATGTTGTTGGTGATGATGATGATGATGATGATGATGATGACGATGATAATGATGTAAATGATGATGAAAATGGTGATGATGATGGTGGTGTTGGTGATGTTGTTGGTGATGGTGGTGTTGTTGATGATGATGATGATGATGATGATGATGAACTTATGAAAAATGAAGGATGTGTGTTATGTGGTGAGAATGATGCTGATTGTACACAAACTGTGGACATAAGTGTATGTGACGTTGTTGAGACAGCAGAGCAGGATGATTCCCCATTGAGCTCAACTGTATTAACAGAATCACATGACATGAATACTCTTGATGTAAGTAGCGTGACAAACGTCGATGACAGGCCAACAGAACCAACAGAACATCAAAACACGTCGTGTGATGATGTTTCTAATGGTACTGCAAGTCTTTCGCCGGCTGAACAATTTGACATTGATGGCGATCTGTGTGGATCATTACCAGAAGGGTTTCATGATATCAAAACGACTGTCTCTTTGTTAAAAGATAACAAAACAGGGTTGAAAAACATACCTAGGGGGAAGAAAGAAAATGTTTATTTCGTTGTGGATAACACAAGAAACAGGGACACAAAATTACGCAAAGATTTTTCGGATGACTGTGGGGTGTGAAGCCCTTTCAATTATTTGCTCAACACAAAAATTAATTTGTTAAAAATAAATGAGTTATGAGTGGATTTCACGTCTGAAAAAGTGGATTTCACTTGTCAAAATGTGGATTTCACTTCGATTTCCGATCTTTTTTTCAAAATAGGTCTACAACTTTCTTATTTTTGGATCAATTTGAATAATTTTTGAAATATATAACTGAGTTAGGAGTCGATTTCACTTCTCGAAAACTGGATTTCACTTCTCGAAAACTGGATTTCACCTCGATTTCCGATCTATTTTCGAAAAATTGCTCTAACTTCTTCATTTTTTGACCAATTTCAATAAAATTTGAAATATAAACCCTTTATGAGGCACTTTCTAATAATTATACAAAAACAGAAAATTATTTATTAAAATTAATGAGTTATGAGTGGATTTCACTTATCGGAATCTGGATTTCACCTCGATTTCCGATCTATTTTTGGAAAAAAAATGAAAAATTGCTCTAACTTCTTCATTTTTTGACCAATTTCAATAAAATTTGAAATATAAACCCTTTATGAGGCACTTTCTAATAATTATACAAAAACAGAAAATTATTTATTAAAATCAATGAGTTATGAGTGGATTTCACCTATCGGAATCTGGATTTCACCTCGATTTCCGATCTATTTTTGGAAAAAAATGAAAAATTGCTCTAACTTCTTTATTTTTTGATCAATTTCAATAAAATTTGAAATATAAACCCTTCATGAGGCACTTTCTAATATGTATACAAAATAAATAAATTATTAATTAAAATAACTGAGTTCTGAGTGGATTTCACGTTTTGAGTGGATTTCACGTGAAATCCACTGGATTCCTGTATCACCCCGCACCCCTTTGCGACAAAGGTGACTACCGGTTTATTTCCGCATTTAATTTCCTAGTTATCGATACGAGTGAAAGGAAGAGCATAATTGGCAAATATATTGATAGGTGAGTAAAACATGTTATGAACATCAGTTTATACATTTTTCTATAAATTTCTACCGTTTTTTGTAAATGTCAATAAAGTTTTTGACGTTTTAATATACCCAACTTTAGTACACATTTAAGTGGGTGGGGTAAAATAACAAATATAATGGTAAAGACATAGTAGTTCTCAAAGACTTCAAATACATATTGATTGTTATGAAGTATGCATTAAAGTGTGGTTTATTGAGTTTGTTATTAAATTAAATGAATGATATTTTTTACAATTAGTGTGAAATTGTTAAAATATGCAACTTTAAAGCAGTCAAGTAAATGAAGTAGCGAACGGGCCTTGCGCAGAGGATCCTCGCGGCCACAATTTTTAAATTATCTTCGTTATAAATTCAAATTTCTACGAAAATATCATTGCCTACTATTAAACACACATTTATTTATGTCATTATGCCGAAAAAAAATGTGCAGATACCATAATGCACTTACATGCATCGATTGTATCCATTTATTTGTAAATCTAGGACAAATCTGACAGGTTGTGTACATGTAGAAAATGGGGTAAAGGAATTCGAATGTTTTGGTCGTTAATAGGTTCGGTTAAATAACACTATTTTAAATGCAACCATTTCAATGCGCTGAACGCTAACGTGTTTGATGTATCGAGTTGGGAGAACATAGCTTATTCGCCTGGATGCATTACATGTTTTATGAAATATGTATTTGAATGTATCAATAAAGGTTATAAAGGGGGAAGTAGTCACAATTCAGTGAGTAAGCACATAGTTCACGTTCCACCGTGATACTGCGCATTTAGGGCTTCAACATTGTTTTCTACATACTACGTATCAAGTCAATACATATGTAAAAATTATTTAAAAATAACTTTTCTTTAATTTTAAGGTAGTTTTTTTAACGATATATGGATAAATTTGGCGGTGAATTGCCGGGAGACTAGACAGTGATTTTGTGTGTCTATGTGTTTACTTCTACAAGCTAATGAAATATTTCACACATACGCGCATTGTTTATAAATTTATGTACCGGTATGACTTATATAGGTACAAGATAATACATATAACTGTGCACATAAAACAACAACAACACAGTCATTCCTTGAATGATACATAGAGACAGTACAAAACATAAAACTGTATAGATATAATGACTTGACTACAAGAGAGGATTGTGCATTTCCGTCATTGACAATCACCATTAGCAGCAGAACAGCAGAAGCAGCAGCATAGGTTGCTACTTTACTATGTCTAGTATTATACAATATATTCAAACTTAATATAAGAAATGGATAACACGTTATGTGAAACATATCGGATAATCAATATGATTATGTGCAAATACGCAGTAAAAACTAATGACTTCAAAGAGAATACGCATGTTCCTTTTAACATGGTGAGTAGTTTTTGTCAATTTGTAATTAATTAATTTATTGATACTACTACTTCTACTACCACTACTACTACTACTAATAATAATGTACATATCTATTTGTAATGATAACCTGCTGGTCTTTGAGCTGAATGGCGGGATAATGTAGCACATGGATTTTCCATATCCATGCAGTTGGCAGCAAAGCAGTCGCATCTCTGTTTTCCAACAATGCCGTAGTATTATTTACTTGTTCGTTCTTAAGTTCAAAGTTAAACTTTTACCTAACGAAATTGTACAATATTTTAACAGTATCAGCAATCGCAAAGATAATGAAATATCATAAGTTGTCCACGAAAGGGCCCGGGATGATCAAAGCGGGAGCCGCGAACGGTTTCCATGGCAAATGGTGTAATGTTGTCAGTGTAATGTATTTAACAGACCCAAAACGGAATGGTTTAATATAGCTTTATTACATTCATACTCATACGCACATGATCTTGAATCCAATCGCGGGCTTATCATACAAACAGATTGGCCACTATAAATGGCCGAGTGGTACCGAGTGTTTAAAGAAGCAGCCGCTAAATAATGAACACTGGATAGTATCGCTTCACATGTATGCCAAAATTGTTTGATGCTGATACCTGCACCGATTGTTTTCATCTTGGTGATCACATTGAACATTATTTATTTTTTCATGTTCCTTTAAGATTTCTTAGAATCGGAATAATGCAAGAAATATATTGAATGGATAATATTTAAAAAATGCAGTGTGCTACGTGTTCGAAGATAATTTCTCCAAGAGCCAAAGGGTACAAAAGAACACTATTGGTGACGAAGAAAGGATCTGGTGATGACATTGAAGATGTTTTTGATATTTTGACTCCATCCACATCCGAACCGCTTCGATCAGTTTTTCTGTGACATGATATATGTGATATGCATTTTTTTGTATGTACGTTCTAATTGAGAGTTATCTTATATCTATATAAAACATCTGTCAAGTTATTCTTATAGTTGGAGTATACTAGTATATGGACTCCTTAAAAAGAAAGAGTTCAGATAGCATGCAAAGTTTTCTTGTACATCGTTATAATGTCGATGCTACTGCAGCTGCTGCTGCATGATGATGATGATGATGATGATGATGATGATGATGATGATGATGATGATTACAGCTAGGATGATGATAACATGATGATGATTATGACAGTGATGATGATGATTACATGATGATGATTATGAGAATGATGATAGCTTTACTGTGAGACTAATATTTATTGTTTATCTTCTGAAATTAATGTAATTTTCTATTTGACATTATACAAAAGACAAATTAGGTATCACCCTTATTTTGAACACAGGTTGTGTTGCTCTGCTCAATACATAGAAAAGCGAGGATAACAGTGACTGCGCGTTTGAGGGTTATCTATCATTGACGGATGGGTACAAATTTATTCGATAAAAATCAACATGTATACAAAATGGTGGGCTGCAACGATCATTTCATGACCCAGAGTATATTTATGTTAATATAACGACTCTAACGACAAATTTAATCCAGATAAGATCACTGTCAGGTACATTTGTAACAATTATATCATTATTATTCAACATTGATGCATAATATTACTATATATTCTTTCGCCCAGTGTTAAATGGTAGAGAGTTGTAGCGTTACAGGGATACACATGAAATGTCAAAATAATAAAAAAGTATCCCTGATCGCTCATTATTGTAGTGTGTGAATGAAAACTTTCCTTGACTGCAAGGACTAAAGAAATGCACACAAGTGACATAGATTTAAATGTTTGGTACAAAAAGTAGACGTTTAGAACATAAAATTATGACACAGGATGTGAAACAACACTTCATAGCCAATAACAAGAGATTTTTAAAAAAGAAGCAACTCTCGAACTCGCTTTTTCTCTATCATGGAGCGAGGGAATAATTAACAATACTGAACGGAGCCTGACCCCTGTAGAATATTTTTTCTATTTTCATTTTCTACTTTTAAACCCCACACATTTACAGGGAGACCAGGCTTCGTGCAGTTTGTTTCTATGTTGTTTTAATAACCAGCCATTGCATATTATCTATTTATCGTTCCTCCTGGGTGAGAATCCAATTTTTTATGTCAATAATGTTTATATCATTTTAAAATATAAATTAAAATTTTAACAGTGGCCTTGAAAAGGATTGTGTTCAATCTAATAATCAGTATAGTCTTTGTTTATGCCAACATTTAATTACCAACCGGAAACGGTTTTAATGTATCTTTTAAATTCCTCCTGGGGAAACAAACAATTCCTATTTTTTATTTCTTTTCAAGTTAAAAAAATCCTTGGCAAGCCCAACTCATATTGTAACACCACAGGATGAAATCTGATGCTGGGACTGGTTACATTCTCCATCCTGGTTTGCCTGGTCACACAGCGACATTAACTTTATTGTTAGTAAAATATTAATTTGTCATTTACCATCATGCCGTTCAATAAACCTGGGGCGGCCCCTGTGGTTGGTTTACACGAGGACTCTTAGATTCACTGTACTACATATCGGCACCCTATAAATACCCAAATTCCATTAAGCCCCTGTGTGCCAGCCCCATGGGTAGCCCCAGGTTTAATAAGTCCTAACAAAAAACTACAACAACAATTTCATTTTAAAATTTTCGAATTAGCTGGTTAATATAATGCCAAGGATACGTTCTATCTAAACATATATATGAAACATTTATTCTCATAGATTCTTTTACTATTCAGACCCTTTCTTTATATAAATGTAGGCTGAGCCTAAAATGTTTGTAATTTTTTATTTTTTATATTCATAGAGTATAATTCTTTCTAGTAGAATTTCTATTTATGTATTCATTCTATTTGAATTGTTCGATTTTAAAATGTATGCGATAGAATATGAAGATATTATTTTAATATTGACCTTCTTACCGTAGATTTTTACTTATTGTGTGAAATTTAACATATATACATATAGTCCATAGCACCCACGCTACAATCAATGAAGCAGAAACATGTTTTAAAAACTGTAGAATTAATGTAAAACGTTGTGTGCTTGCCGAATAGGTATAACCCGATGTCGAGGGTAAATAAGCTCCCCGGGATTATCAGTTTGATATGTTTATCGACGTTAGTGTTAAAAAATTACCAGAAACTATCTTTATCAGATTTCTTTTATATTTCTTAATCTGGCAATTATTACCTTATGGATCAATAGTTGGAACAATATCATTACCATTTTATGCAAGAAGTAATAAACTGTGAGTTTTATCACACCCATAATAAATGCTTTATGATGAAACATTCACAAAGGAAACACTAGAAGACTAATGAATAATATATATTGGTTATTTGGCATCATCTGTATTGCCCTATTAAGTAAAACTTGGAGCTGCTTTTATTATTGCCTGCCATTGACCTATGTACAATGTTGCAGGAGCTGATGTTGAGAATCCATCAGCTTGAGACTCATGTGAAGGTGCTTCAGAGGGCCAGCAAAGAAGAGAACCCTGTAGCTCCACCTATGCCCCGCATGGCTATGAAGAGGAAAAAGAAGTTTCGTCCCATTGACTTCAACAAGTACGTATATCATCTTTAATCATAATGACGTTGTATACATAAACACTTCCAGTTTGTTTATAGAAAAGTTCGGATTATTTAGCCTTATAACCATGTCATGTATGATTTTTAGCTCGACTATTCGAAGAATAAGAGAGCTATACTACTCACCCAAGCGTCGGCTTCGGCGTCACCCCTTGGTTAAGGTTTTGCGTTCAAGCACACATAGGTTAATATCTCAGCAACTACTTGAGGTATTGCATTGAGACTTTATACAATGGTACTCAACCATCCAATCTACATAAATAACAAAGTAAGATAACTCTAGTTTGCATTAAATTCAAATAATGGCCTCTTTTTTATTCGACATAGAAATTCTTGTTAAGATTTTGCATGTAACCACTTTTAAGTCAATACCTCATCGAATTCATCATGTATTGCATTGAAACTTTACACACAGGCTCCCAACCATTTAACCTTCTTATTTAATCAAGTTAGATAACTCTATCTTTCATATTATATAATTTTTGCCCCTTTATTATGCGACTTAGAAATTCTTGTTAAGGTCTTGCATGTTAGCACACATAGGATATTATCTCAGCAATTACTTGATGCATTGCATTGAAACTTTATACAATGGTATTCAACTGAATAACCAAGTTAGATAACTGTATTTTGCAAATAATGGGCCTTTATTATTACACTTAAAAATTCTGGTTAAAATTTTGCATGTAACCACATTTATGTTAATATCTCAGCACATCATGTCAATTGCATTGAAATCTAATCTAACAGTGATCCATGCATGTTTCGCCAAAACTTTTCAATCCTTACACTGAAAAGCGGCGGAATAGTCAAGCGCGCTGTGTGACAGCTCTTGTTATTTGTAAGAAAAGTTATGTTATTTATTGTTACGATTTCTTTCACAGGTACACCATGTAGCCCTGACGATCATGTACCTCGGCCATGACTACACAGGATATGCTGGCACAGAGGAAGTGGAACACACTAAGTGAACTGTTCCAGGCCCTTATAAAGTGCAAGCTTATTGAGTCCAAGTACTGGTATGCACATCTTTCAGTTACCCAGACAAAAGTTTGACTTTCTGAAGTTTGATAATGTATCAATATTTTTAGTGCTTGTTTTTGAGAGTACTCAATAACAATTGCCTTCAGCTTATATTCAAATGAAATTACCTAATAGTCTAACTAAGAATGTCAAAACAATAAATTAACAGATTTAGAATATAAACTTGCTGTTCAATCCAAGGGAGAAAACCACATATAAATAAAAACAACTGATACATTTTGAAATTTGTTTTTCTTCAGAAAGAATTTGACCAAATGCAACAATATATTAAGTTATTGACAGAGGTTAACAGAGTTTCAAAAGTGGCAATCAAAATACATTTCTTGTACATTCCAGGTTGTCTCTCTTGATGTACGCGGCAACTTGCTGTCGGGGGTCGGGGTGAAGGTGAGAGAAGGGATGACAGCGCATGAAAGACCTGGTAAGGAACTATATATACTGTACAGTACAGTCTGTTTTTCATACATAAATACATGAACACAATGCCTCTAGAATTTTAGCCAGGTTATATAAAGGGCAGGGAATTGCAGAAAATAAATAGGGTGCTTAGGGTGTTAAGAACACATTGTATCGGGCTATTAAAAACTTAATTATTATTTGATGTTTACTACTTCTGGTAAAAACATGAATGCAAAATCTTCTGCTGTGTTTTGTTTGTAACGAAGTATATATCCAAGACCATTAATGTTTTAGCTGAATACCAAATTATTGATACAGTTGTTGTACACTATTTTGCCTTTTTAGCCGGATTTTTCATCGAAAAATACGGGTTATAGAATGGCAAAAACCGGGCGGGCGGGTGTTAACAATTTTGCGTTAAAGTTTTCATTTTATGTAATAAAATCAAGAGTTTTATCCAATGGTAATCAAACTTCATACAATGGTAGATCATAATGAGAGGAAGAGCAGTGTACAATAACCATAATCTATTTTTACTTATTATTGAGTTATTGCCCCTTATTCCTTTTTTGTCCGGAGTATAACAGAACAGAACAGAACAGAACTCTACTCTTGCTTATTACTGAGTTATTGCCCCTTGTTACTTTTTATCCCCGCCTATGAAATAGGGAGGGGGATATTGAAATGGCGTTGTCCGTCCGTCCTTCGGTCCGTCTTTCCTTCCGTCCGTCCGTCACCTGCGTTTTCTCAGTAACTAGCCGGTAGAATTTCATGAAACTTAAAATAAATATGAACCACTCTACTGGAATGATGCCCGTCCAAAAAAAAATTTGATTGGTCAATTGTACTTGGAGTTATTGCCCTTGATTTTTTGAAAAACTCTCATTTACAGCCATTTCTCAGTAACTAGTCGGTAGAAATTCTTGAAACTTGAAATAAATATGAACCAACATACTGCGATGATGCCTGTTTATTTATATTTTGGATTGTGTAATTTCTATATGAGTTATTTGCCCTTGATTTATTAAAATATCCATGTTTGCAACTGGGCAAAACATGTGCCTTTGTGAAGTCAACTGAATGAATATGGTATCAAATCATTTACATTTATTATAACACTGTCTGATATATAATTATCCATGCATTTTAGCGCCACTTTAAGAAGAGTAAAGATATCTTTTGTATTTGTGTCACTGTTGTTTTAAGTAGCAAAACCTAGTATTCACATTTTTCCTGTGTTATTTAAGTAATAATAAATGACATCCCCTTAGTTTTGTAATATCGATTTTTAACCCATTCACGGCATACCTATGCTGTTGAAAATAGTGCAGTTCCTGATAAGACGCCCCTTTTAAAGGTGGCGTCTTATCTTATACTGTACTATTTTGCAATGATTGATGTTTCCGAGTAAGCAGTTTCGGAAAAGACAGTCTTATTTAATCATCCCTCTGATTTATTTCGTTAAAATTTTTTATCATAAAGTATTCCCGGTCGATATTTTATAATTTGGCTCGGAAAGGGATAAACCAATGTGCTCATCTTATTCTTTCTGAGATTTTTTTTAACCTTCAAGCACAAACAATCCATCAAGCACAAACAAGCCATCGTTGGCAGGTAATATCTTTTCACTGAAAATGCTTGTTTTATCCGGAGTATAACTTGAAAAGTATACAAGAACCATAACTCTATTTCAGCTGATTACAGAGTTACTGCCCTTTGTTACTTTTTTCTTGTCCGCAGCATAACTTAAAAACTATTGGATGGGATTTAATAAAACTTCATACAGTGATAGATCATAATGAGAGGGAGTGCAGTGTACAGGAACCGCAATTATATTTCAGCTTATTACATAGTTAGTGCCCTTTGTTACTTTTTCTTGTCCAGAGCATAACTTGAAAACTATTGGATGGAATTTAATAAAACTTCATACAGTGATAGATCATAATGAGAGGGAGTGCAGTGTACAGGAACCGCAATTCTATTTCAGCTAATTACAGAGTTACTGCCCTTTGTTTTTGTTTTTTTGTCCTGAGCATAACTTGAAAACTATTGGATGGAATTTAATAAAACTTCATACAGTGATAGATCATAATGATAGGAAGTGTAATGTACAGGAACCGCAATTCTTTTTCAGCCAATTACAGAGTTATTGGCCTTTGTTACCTTTTTCTTGTCTGGAGCATAACTTGAAAACTATTGGATGGAATTTAATAAAACTTCATACAGTGATAGATCATAATGAGAGGGAGTGCAGTGTACAGGAACCGCAATTCTATTTCAGCTAATTACAGAGTTACTGCCCTTTGTTTTTGTTTTTTTGTCCTGAGCATAACTTGAAAACTATTGGATGGAATTTAATAAAACTTCATACAGTGATAGATCATAATGATAGGAAGTGTAATGTACAGGAACCGCAATTCTTTTTCAGCCAATTACAGAGTTATTGGCCTTTTTTGTCCTGAGCATAACTTGAAAACTATTGGATGGAATTTAATAAAACTTCATACAGTGATAGATCATAATGAGAGGGAGTGCAGTGTACAGGAATTGCAATTCTATTTCAGCTAATTACAGAGTTACTGCCTTAGGAGAAAGAATTCCACGGCCATAAAAAAATCATTAATTTTTGTCAAATCTTTATGAAACTAGCTCAGAATATTTGTCTGCTTGTTGTCTTAAACATTTGTGAATATGGGTCACCTCATATCAAAAACTAGGTCACTAGGTCAAATCTTAGGAAATATTTTCCTGATGTCATAATTTTTTTTTTAAAAATCATGAAACTTTTCATAAAACTTTTATATTTTTTTTCTCCAGGATATCTTAGTCACATTTAAGTATAATAGATTTTCAAGAAACTTTTACATTTTTTTCTCCAGGATATCATAGTCACATTAAAGTATAATAGAATTTAAGCATAAATTACAGTTCTTTCCTGCAGGATATTGATTTTTTTTTTCAGTTTTCATGGCATTTGGTTACTTTACATACATGCTCAGTATAAATATGGGTCTTTTTGGTTAAAAATACTAGGTCACTAGCTCAAATCCTCGGTTTGCAAAATTGCATCGTCAAATAAAAATCCGGCTTTAATGCGGCGTTGCCGCATTGGCGTCTTGTTTAAGAGAATACGCCACATTTGATGATAGATTTTGCAATCGATTATCGACAATACCTGATCATTATTTTATCCTGATCAATAACACTTATGGCTTTAAGTTATGAGTTAGATGAAATCCATGCTCCGTTGGTGGAAACTGTATTGTATTTCTTTAAAAACTGTTTGCCAAAACCGTATAAGTGTGGACTTGTTGCAGACTCTTGTAAGACCCTTGACCTCCAATCTCTGGCTCATCACTGAAAATACTACCTGTATTTTGGTAGGTAAATACGAGGTCATATCATCTGCTTTACTCTGGCGCACTTTAAAAGCAGGGTTGCCCTTACGTGGGTTTCATTCTGCCTGTGCACTAAGCCCCACTACCTTACAAGCCTGATACCCTTACTTGGGTCAAAGACGATGGGGGCGTAAATAAACATCATACATTCCAATCTATAGAAGTTTTGCTATGTATACCAAGTTACACGAAAGTATTGTCACATAGCATTGGTGTCTTTGATGATGTGAAAAACTCTAACATTTTCCCTAAATTTGAAATTGTTACATATATTTAGATAACACATTCAAGACTGGCAAGGTCTGAGCAGTTGACATGTTTGTAGTACATTGATGAACGGGGAAAGAGGATTCCTACGGTATACCGTCAACCAATGGTATCATTTCAGGTTCAGCTGCAGGAGAAGAACGTACAAGTATTTCTTCCCTAAAGGAGACCTAAATATACTGGTAAGTAATAAACCTGGGGCGGTATTCATAAAACATCCCAAGTCATTTCTTAATTTGAGTCAATTTTCTAAAACGTTCATAGTCAAATTAGAATTCAGTGTTCTGTTAAATAAAAGTATGAATCTCGAATTAAAGCAATGAAAATGAAATATGTCAGATTGTATCAAGTTATTATATCATGATAAGTTTGATACTTCATTTAATAAAATAATGAGTATGGAGTTGACTTAAGATGATTTATGAAGATCAGCCCAGGACATTATATATAGTATATATGCATATACCATATAGTTTGTTGTGTCCTGACTGTATTTTTGTCATATTTTAAAATGACTTTGCACATGTGTTCGGAAGGTAAAGACGATGTGTTGATTGTTAGACCCGCATCCCTACCTCAAAGATAAAGCATGTCCGGTTAGCCATTGGTTAGTACACTCCCTTCTGACCTAGGCAATCTGGGTTGGTAAAACAGCATGTGAGTTTGATGTGTGGTTACCATGGTTACCAACCAAGAGGGTTTTTTCCAAGTACTCTGTTTTACCCCTCAACAAGACCACATACTCGCACAACCTTGTGCCAACAAGAGTGATTAATTTTATGTTGTAATAACTTGTAAGCTCTTGTTTAAGGCAAAAATGCTTAAAATATTTTTTGGGTAGCAAACTCCAAAGGAAACTAAGAAGATGCACTTCTACTCCCAAATAAGATGTACCATACTTAATTCAATTGTTTTAATTTACCAAAAAGGAAGAATATACATGTATACAACACCATGTTTCTTATGAAGGATAGCATGTTTAATTTGAAAGAAAGGTGCAGAAAACACTGTATATCTACCTTATGAAATGATAGTTGATCATTGTAAATCTATAGGACTCACCAGTCATTTAATATTTGTGTGTTTTCATCTTTTAAATACACAGTTACAATCTTGTTACCGGTAATATATTTTCCACAAATGCATTATATAGTAAGCAGCAAGGTTTATTACTCAAAATTTGTTTGTTATATATGTTTATGTATTGAATTTAAATACGAGTGTGACTTTATTTTTTTTTTGATTTTCATGAAATATTGATTTGGAGAAAAACATCATCTGAATTTCCTGATTTTATGATTTTTTTAATTCAACACAGCTCATGGAAGAAGCCGGCAAAAAATTGATTGGTGAATATGACTTCCGCAACTTCAGCAAGTTCAATGTTAAAGATGGCATTACCAACTATGTTCGAAAAATCATGGAGGTTGAAGTCAAGACTCTAGATGAGACCGATGACGGATTCACAATGTGCGAACTCACGATCGTCGGGAGGGCGTTCCTGTGGCATCAGATTCGCTGCATCTTCTCTGTGCTGTTCCTTGTTGGCAAAGGGAAAGAATCGGTTGAAGTATGTATTTGGTTTTTGTCTAGTTATCTCCCTTGCATTGTGTTTAGTTAATAGAAAACATCTTAAAATTTGCTAATTGATGCAAGCCCACAAAGTAAGGTCAATACAAGTAATTATGTCACCCCCTTTCATGGGGAGACATATTGTTGTGGCCCTGTCCGTCGGTCAGTCCGTCAGTCAGTCTGAACGTCACACTTCGTTTCTGCTCAATAATGATGGAATTTGGTATGCTAGTAGTTGGTCATGACTGGTATTGACTTTTGGTTTACTAGGTCAAATGTCAAGGTCACCATGACCTTGAGGTGAAGAATTGGTTTCCGCTCAAATACTTAAGACCCTTTGGGTCCAGGAACTTCATACTTGGAATGCCAGTTGTTCATGACTAGAAGAAGACCCCTATTGCAGGGATGATAAAATTTCGGATTAATCCGGAATTCCGGATTTAAGGCCCCACAGATCGATTTTAATATATATGTAAATCCGTTGAGATTTTTCTAGGGAGGGATGGGTATAGGGAGCGATTCGAGTTATGTTCGAACAATATGGGTACGAAAGGTGAGTTTTCCGGAAGTGTAAAGCCGGAAATTAACGAACCTATTTACATCTTGCCAATCGAGCTATATGATTGGTTAAGATAGCGTCAGGTGATTACGGAAATTTCCGATCGGACAATAAGAAACATGTATCCGGATGGTTCGTATCCGGATATGACAGACGACGAAGATTAATAAACGAGTATTGGAAAAAGACGACCACCACCAACTTCTAAAAACATCGATTCGTCGATTTAAAGGTATATTTGCTATTTAGTTTTAAGAGAAACTCCCGAAACGCTACTTTTAAAGTTAATAGAATGTGTTAAAACTGAGAATGGCTTTTTGCGCATGTAGCAATATTTCGGAAATCCCGATTCGAATTTTTTTGTAATAAACGATTTTTATTTTACAAATTTTATTTGGCAGATTGAAGTTTACGATGTAAACCGTTTCTTTATTGTTCTCATAATGTCTGAAGCATTGTTCTCAATAAGAAGGGGCTGTTGACCATAATGGAAGGTTTAGAAAATCACTATCCCCACCCCTGACACATTCAAGGTGGCTGTATCAACCATTAAGCATTAGATAAGCGAGCAGTGTTTTTATCCTTTTACCAGTTCACCAATCACTTTTTATCATGTTACTTAAATTTTGTTCTCTTTTATACCCTTTTCTGATGTGATTTGCCTCATCAGTGTTTTATTTTTTCACTAACAAGCCGGCGCGCACCGTTCATGTCAGTAACACTCGGAAGAGGGGTTGACATTAAACAGAGATAGATAGATAGATAAAATTGGGTGGTTTAAAATTTAATGAAAAAATGAATTAATATTTTGTAGAAGTAATATATATATTAAGTAAGAGCAATCAGTTTATTTTCTATTTGAGACAGTTCAACAAATCTTCTTGAGGACCCAGTTTGAGTGAGATTTAATTTCTATAGTTGTAATTTGTATTTCCAGGTATATTGATGGTTCCAAAAGTCAGGGATCAACAGACACCTCAGCCAGTGCATCCGGTTGTTCCTGTCAATGACCGACAATTCAATTCAGGGGCCATGATTCTTGGATTTATGGCTGATCATGACCTTCCATACTCCCTGGTACCACATGTTGTGAGTCTTACTTAAGACATTTGCCAAAGATACAAAAGCTCTCAGCGAATCAAAACTTCAAAGGTGTACAGCATCATATAAGATGACTTACGGAGAGGCAAGCCATTTCAATGATGAACTTGTGGAGGAGTTAAGTGATACTCTGATTTGTTTGAACTTAGATGAGTCAACAAACACATAAAATGAGAAAACTGTTGCAGCTATTTTTGTGCTATAGAGAAAGAAATAGTGTTGAGACATTTGTCCTCCTTAAAAATCACAAGGGCTGATTCTGAATCAATTTTCAAGGAATATGAAAGCCTGTTTGAGAGTCTTAAACTACCTTGGGACAATCTAGAGTGTGTGCTACTGGACACCTGTAACATCATGAGGAGAACAAATCTGGCTTGGAGTCCAGAATACGTCAACTTGTCCCTCACCTCATAGACATTGATGGTGACACAGCCCGCCATGTCCACAACGGTTACCCTGCCAAAGCATTTACAGTTCCATTTGGATATTACTTGGAATAATATATATAATAATAAATAATATTATATTCTCATCAAATGTGCAGATAATGGAATAAATACTCTTATGTCTGATATATAAAATTTGAATAAATAACACCTTACAATAAACATTTGCAAGCTTGATATTTGATATGTTATTCATTATTATTTATCAAACATCCCACAGTATAGACTATTCATGCACAGGCATTTGATCATAGCCATTTGAGTTTTATGGGAAGTGGACAACTGAACCAAAATGTAAGGTTCATGTCTTATGCCTGTGAAGATTCCTGATAATTGTTCTGATTGCGGCAGTCTCCTGTTGGACATAATTATATCTACCAAACCGAACGGTGTACTCCTTTAACACTATTCTAAGGCAAAAAAGGGTATTAGAAACCCTGAAATACTGAAAGCTTCGGTGGGCTTCGCCCCCCTTGTCCCCCCACAGGGCTTTGCCCTGGACCCATCGGGGGCCTTTAGCGGCCCACTGAACTCCAAGCAGACATTTTCAGGATTGGCAACTTGGCCTTGTTATCATCCCTGCTATTGATTTTGAGATCAAAAGGTCAAAGGTCAAGGTTACCTTCAGGTAAAAAACAAAATGTTGGCAATGACCTTAAGTTAAAAATGGTTTCTGCTCAATAACTTTAGAACGCTTTTTCCCAGAAACTTAATACTTGGTATACTAGTTAGTATGTGGTAGTATGTGAGTCTGTCTGTCCGTGCGTCTGTAGACAATTTCTTGTTAACGCGATACAGTCTTCAGTTTTGATTGTATCTGGATGAAAATTGTACAGTATTTAGATATCAATAAGAGCTCGGTTCCTTACCAGCCATATCCGCCCTTGCATGCCTAGATTATGGGCCTTGAAAGTTTTAAAGAAATTCTACTTTTAGTTAACCTATTTTTAGCCAGGTCTGCATGAGTGAATTCTATTTTTAGCCAAGTTTACATGTTCTTTACTGGTTCACAGGTTTGGTATACTTAAATTTGGAATGTTTTAAAATCTTTTTGTCGGAACCAGCTTTGCAAACCCTTGCTATTTTGATTATGGCATCACAAGGCTCAAAATATGCCTCTGGGGCCAAAGCTGGCCCCACCCCCTTATGACCTTCTTTTTTATTCTTAAAGCTTCAGCAATGATATTTAGACCATGTCTAATGCAAATTAGCATCAATGTTGTCCTCTGATGCCCTTGACTTTGACCTTTTGACCAACTTTTTTTAATTTTAGAACTACAGAAATTTTTACCATGAGTACAGTTTTGAAAGCATTTTTTTGTCAGATGACCTTTACTTGGCACATATTAAAATAGTTCATGCAACTAATCTGCTTACAACACTTTCTGGGCTCAGATGTTGAACGTGCAACGTTTTCAGGTAACCCAAACACAAAACGTGAACTATAATTATGTCTGTTGCCTTTTACCCATGGGGATACATACATGCTCTGAATAAAAATGACCACAAAAGCCATGCCAGTAGAGCATAGGCCCTTATGGGCCTCTTGTTTTTATATCCTCAACTTTACATTCATTTTATATATTGGCTTATTTTCAATATACTCAAGTATGTATCAAAATAACAAAATATGACTAAGATATTTTCAATTTACGACTTAAATTGACTTAGATTTTTCATTGGACAGGTTCCAGGACTGCCAAAACCAAGTTAATGGGAACTCCTAGTGGCATATTATTTTCATATTTCAAATTGTTTATGTTAAGTTGCAGTCGATCAAACAAATCAAGCAAGCATTTGCAATGGTCAATTTAAAGAAATGAGATAGCACAATAGCCCTGTTGTTGGTTCTTGAAAACATTTGGAGGATTGTTCAGATTGTTGTGAAAGTTAACAATGTGACTAACGATATTGTTGTTATCTTGTAGACATAAAAAGTTGATGATATCCTCATATGTATTTGAATAAGACAGGTACTGTTAAAACAGCATTTGTTACAAATACTGCAGATCACAAGTGAATTCATTAATCTTCTAGAGAAGTTAAGACTTAAAAGTTAACACTTCTATAATTAATACTTGCTTACTTTAACAAATTTCTAAATAATCGGCCCAGTATTTTCAAAACAGTATTAAGACTTTCCCCATTCATGTTTCAGAATGCCATGAAGACAACCTCACCTCCCTCCAGCAGCTTTGGGCTGAGCATTCCGTCAAGTAAGCAAGGAGTTTGACTTGCCTTATTAGAATTTGTTTTTCACTGGCGTTTGTGCTGGTTCTAAAGCATGTAAAGTGGTGTTTAAATGATTGACAGCGGTCAATTGATTTATTTTCAACTTTATTTATTTTAATCTTTATTTTTTACAACAGTGAAGAAAGTAATATTAAATTAAGCTTAGTCACACAGTCACACTCATGTCATGTTGCGCGAGAGTGTGGTCTTATGCTGTGGGGGAAATAGGAGAACTCAGAAAAAATTTACTTATCCATCTTGCTGACAACCCCTGGCTGATCAAACTTTTATTGATAACATCTCTTCTTATTTTTTCACAGAGCAACAATGGTGAAGAGCATGCTGAATGACCTCGAGAAAGCTAAAGTGGAAACAGGTACGGAGGTGTTCTGGTTATATTTATTTTCACACAACTTTTGGGATAGCTGAAAGCTGATGTGAGTTGCTGATGTAAATCACTCTCGAGTCAGTTGCCTGAGCAGAAACCAGTACTGTGTCCTTTCTAAGATGCCATTAGAATGTTCCCATGGTTTGTAAACCTGAGACCTGTTGGGTTACGGGCAGACACCTAAACCACTAGACCACTCACACCCTTAAAAAGGGCCCCTAGGTTTGGAGAGATGTTTTATGCAATCTTAAGCTTGGTTGTTGTTCAATAGAAATTGCACTGCCATTCACTAATGTTGTCCTTACTGTAGGTCTACAATACCCTATATACCAGAAACCATTCAGAATATTTACATTAAACTTGGTTAGTAATTGACAAAGCCTGTTCTAGGGATGCACAACATTATTGATACCTAGTTCTGCAATTTATGGATTATCGAAACAGAAAGTGAAATAATAATGATATGAACAGGGAAACCTAATTAGTAACCATACATTACCTATTTTTATTTCAACGATATATTGAGATATGCTTATGAAATATTGTTCTAGATCTCGATGCTTTGCCAATAATAACCGTCCCCAGCAAGTGCCAATACACATATATATAGCCCTGGATTAATTACTATACATTATTTATTTTTATTTCAACGATATATTGAGATATGCTTATGAAATATTGTTCTAGATCTCGATGCTTTGCCAATAATACCCGTCCCCAGCAAGTGCCAATACACATATATATAGCCCTGGATCAAATCAAGAAAAACGGACAAGTCTTGGCATATTTATGTATTCCTCCTGTTTATGAACCCTATTATAAATATTCAGATATTTGACACTTATCTATGTAGTTAAAGTTGTAGTTTTACTTCTGACAAAAAACAAAATTCAAATAATGAGTTTTAAATTATGAAAGCCTTTTTGATGAGTAAGTTTTCAAACATTCTCAGGTTTATTATAAACAAAAAGTCTCATCAAGATGGTATGATTCACTTTACATGTATTGTAAGTTACAGTTGATGTATCGGACTCTCAAATATTTGTGAGACAATATTCGGGTGATAAATGAACCAGTAAATGTGCTTCTTATTCTTTTATCTACTGTAAATTGGATTTGAACTCATCTTTCTGTCATTTTTTCAGACTGTGACATTGCGCCCTGGTGTGATCTGAGTCCCCCTTTACTGATGCAGACTGAATGGCTCGTAGAAGACAGGAATCCTAAGGTGCTGATGGAGAGACAGGGAGGCTGTAAGTAGTCCGTACAACAGGGTTGATCAAGTTCAGGAGTAATCTGAATATATGATCAATTATGACCAAATACAATTAATTGTCACCAATTTCAGGCTCAACCAATCAATTTTTTATTATAATTTCTGATTATAATTGATCATCGGAACATCGCTGAAAATAATGAGTAGTTTGAGACTACAATAAGTATATAGACGTCACTTTGGCAGTCTGTCAACCTTCTCTATCTGTAGGTTAATATCATTTTAAGACTTAAACTTCTTCCTTATCTACAGTTTTTCATGGAACGACTTCACAATTGGTAGAAACCACACCCATGATGAAAAGTAGTTCCTGACAAAGTTTTTTTGACTTTGATTAAGTCCGCTTTATAGTGTAATTGCCCTTGGAATCATCATATATCACCTATTACTTATTGTAAAACGATTGATGTTTATTAATCACAAACTTGAAGAATATTCATTTGCCCAGACTTGTATTTGTATTCAGATGACCTACCATTGCAGGAGTCCAAATGACATATAGGCGCACAATATAGGTTGATGCCAATTTTTATTACAGTGACCCTTGACGAGATGATAGCATCACACGAGTCAAAAAAACAGCGATGGAGAGAAAATGCTGAAATTGAAGCGCAGGACGATAACAGTGAAGAGGAGATGACGTCACGGAAACGTCAACGGCTTGAAATTGATAAGCCTAGCCACATAGATGATAAGCCATTTAGAACATTAGATAAACCCAAGTCCGGAGAGAATAAGGATCCTCACATAATTTATGGAGAAAACAATAAAGAAGATGATGACACTGTAAGGAACATTGATGGAGAAACTACTAGTATGCAGGCTGATCAAGATATATGCGGTTCTAAAACCTCTCTTAAAGATAATGGGGAGGAAAACTTTCCTTTGATAATTGTCATGAGAAATTCTCAGTCCAAGGCCCAATGATTAATTTGAAAAATAAGACGTTAATCAGGATTTTGTTGTAGAATACATTGAAATTTATTTGCAAGGATTAATGCTATTGAGAATTTTGAAACATGGATATAATGGAATCGTGTTGAAATACAAACTGATTAAGAAAAGTTATTTCATTTTTAAATTTACTGTACATCAGGTTACGATACTGACCAATTTGACGGAGAATATCTCACGACAAACACAGAGGTTAATAATGACACATATTACTCGATGATTTATACTGCAATAAGACATGGACTCAAGCTGCTCAAGGTAAAGGAAAGGCAAAGTGTTAGAGAAGAACCTGGATGAAGACTTTTACCAGTTGTATGGTAGAAGGGTGATATTTGGTGATCATTACTTTAATGTCAAGGCAAGTTGTTGGAATTAGAGAGGAGAGCGTAGTGGAGAAGGTCAAGGTTAATGGTGTTTATGACACTGAGGTCAATGTATAGAGAAAGGGACATTGAAAAGGTCATGGCCTTAGATGAAAAACAAGGTCAATGTTGTTCATCACTGTAAGGTCAAGGTCTGTTATTCAAGTCAGAGTGGAGAGAAGGTCATGGCTTCAGTGAAAAAAAAAACAAGATCAAGGGTTTTTATTACGCTTAAGGTCAAGGCTAGAATTTCATGTTAGAGAGGAGAGAATAGTTGAAAAGGTCAAGGCTGTGGAAAAAAGAAACCAAACAAACAAGGTTTTTATCAGTGGAGGTGTATATAATGGGTGCTATATGTTTGATGTTCATTACCCTATGTGTGTACGGTCAAGGCCAGTAGTTTGCTTTTAACCATGTGAGCCACTGCAGTTGGACCAAAATCAAATGAATTGAACTGATATTCATCATTAATCTGTCACATAGAATTGAGTAAAGCATGTTTACCTTGTTTTCTTGTACTCTAGATATCTGGAGTTATTGAGCATATGTCAGGCTTTTTTGTGTTTGTGGTAATTTTGACCACTATTTTGGTTAAGTGCTTTCTGTGTGTATTGGTTGCTGTTGATTGCCTTATTCTAGAGAGGCACTTTTTTTCAGATTTGTTAGTTCTGGTCAATTCTACAAGGCCATTATTTAAATTTTCGAAAGCACTGATAAATTGATTAATTCGCTAGGTTTTATATTTGTGGTTTGCTGTTGCATGAAAACTAAACCCTCCCAAAATGCAACATCATTGAGGGTTGCTTGCAGAAAAAGAAATAAATCCGTTTGGTCTGCTGGAACTTACAACAGCCGTGCTGGAGGTCTTCAATATGTTTTTTTTTATCATGATCATGAACTTTGTAATTTATTTTTTTTTGAAATATGTAAAATGTGTGTTTACACATCGTCTTCTGTTTTATTGGTTTGTTAACTTAATTTATATTTTATGTTATGTTGCCATGGTAATGGGACCATTGTTTACATTGTATACTTCCATTGTTGTTGAAAAAGCATTACAGAGGTGATGTTGTTATTTGTTAATTATCCAAATTTTAAGATGTTGACTCAGAAAATGCACATTATAAGGAATTTACCAAAAAAAACATTATCGTCAAATAAATGAAGACTTGGGAGGAAGATATAGGGATGGTTGCGTTTGTGGAAACAAACATTATTAGAATAAATTAAGCCTCAAAAGGAAGACTTGTTTATAAATTAACATCGAGATAACTTCTTTTTAAATTTATATTGATGAACCATTATATTATTTTTGATGGATTGCATTTTTGAATATCACCATAATAATGCTAAATGATAAAGTATAATAAAAGGAGATATCATAAGAAAACATTAAAAAGAGACAACAAAGCAATTGTATTAATTAGTTTCTGAAATATTATAATGTTTACACAAATGTTTATACAAAAAGTTTTCGATGAAAACATAAAATTTCTTTAACATAACATTTTGTAAGTTTAAACTACATGTAACCTTTTGTTGCATTTATGTTGGATGGATTACCTTAATAAACTTTGTATGTAACATCTTGTTGATTACTGAATCTATATTATACGTTTTGAAACAGATTTTAAGGTAACATGTGCCAAACATCACAGATATCCTTGTATGCATGATACTATTGCTTTGAGAAATCATTAAATTCAAACATTGCGGAATGTTGTTACAATTTATAAAATTCAGCAATCTACACTTTTCCAAAAAGTTCAACCTTATGTCATGGACAAAGGTTGACCGGCTTAGTGTTTGAGATTATATTTTGTCTATTTGCCAAGCCGCTGGTTAAACCTACTGATTCACATGATTTAAATCAATAATAATCAAACTAAATGTATGGCAGATTTGAGGAATAATATCATCCCATTGGACAAAATATAATTTCAAACACTAATTGTTTATTGTTACTTTAACATCAGTTATAAATAGATATTATATGCTGTGCGATGTGAAACTTACGGTATTTACTCAATGTGCTTTTTTTAGAGAGGTACTTTTATATGATGTTTTAGATATTTGTAGAAGTATTTTATGGATAAAAATTAACTCACAGAATTGTTGTTTGAGATTTTTCAGAAATTACCATATTCAATTATTGGTATTTATAGTCTAGTCATATAGTTTACTGTCTGTATTGTTTGATTGTTGGATATGGTGTTATGTACATATTTACATGTTTTAATATTTTAAAAAGATTGTCAAACAGAAAAGCAAAGTTATTTAGTAGAAATGTTACAGTTTCAATAAGATGTTTAAAATATATAAGTCTGGTGAAGTGTGTTTTTTACAGAGTTTTAAAATTTATCCTAGCACTGTTAACTGTATTGATTGATATTTTTAGGATTTAAAACATTCTGGTCCGTTTCCTTGGATACGTCTTGTGTTTGTCAGTAACCGATTTGATATTGAATAAAACATCAAAATATTTGTAGAGTTGAGTTTATAATTGCATGCATTTGTGGATAAGTGAAGTTCACATGTTACTTATCCAACGATACATAACATTAATCCTTATAATGAAGAAGAAGGATCTATATTTCGGGAACATGTACATTGTAAATCACTGGTTGGTGATTAAGAAACAGAATCTATAACTCTAGAACATGTACATTGTATATCACTGGTTGGTGATTAAGAAACAGACTCTATAACTCTAAAACATGTACATTGTATATCACTGGTTGGTGATTAAGAAACAGAATCTATAACTCTAGAACATGTACATTGTATATCACTGGTTGGTGATTAAGAAACAGAATCTATAACTCTAGAACATGTACATTGTATATCACTGGTTGGTGATTAAGAAGCAGATTCTATAACTCTAGAACATGTACATTGTATATCACTGGTTGATGATTAAGAAGCAGATTCTATAACTCTAGAACATGTACATTGTATATCACTGGTTGGTGATTAAGAAGCAGATTCTATAACTCTAGAACATGTACATTGTATATCACTGGTTGGTGATAAAGAAACAGATTCTATAACTCTAGAACATGTACATTGTATATCCCTGGTTGGTGATTAAGAAGCAGATTCTATAACTCTAGAACATGTACAGTGTATATCACTGGTTGATGATTAAGAAACAGATTCTATAACTCTAGAACATGTACATTGTATATCACTGGTTGGTGATTAAGAAGCAGATTCTATAACTCTACAACATGTACAGTGTATATCACTGGTTGGTGATTAAGAAACAGATTCTATAACTCTAGAACATGTACATTGTATATCACTGGTTGGTGATTAAGAAGCAGATTCTATAACTCTAGAACATGTACATTGTATAATATCACTGGTTGGTGATTAAGAAACAGATTCTATAACTCTAGAACATGTACAGTGTATATCACTGGTTGATGATTAAGAAACAGATTCTATAACTCTAGAACATGTACATTATATATCACTGGTTGATGATTAAGAAACAGATCCTATAACTCTAGAACATGTACATTGTATATCACTGGTTGGTGATTAAGAAACAGATTCTATAACTCTAGAACATGTACATTGTATATCACTGGTTGATGATTAAGAAACAGATTCTATAACTCTAGAACATGTACAGTGTATATCACTGGTTGATGATTAAGAAACAGATTCTATAAGTCTAGAACATGTACATTGTATATCACTGGTTGATGATTAAGAAACAGATTCTATAACTCTAGAAAATGTACATTATATATCACTGGTTGATGATTAAGAAACAAATTCTATAACTCTAGAACATGTACAGTGTATATCACTGGTTGATGATTAAGAAACAGATTCTATAACTCTAGAACATGTACATTGTATATCACTGGTTGATGATTAAGAAACAGATTCTATAACTCTAGAACATGTACAGTGTATATCACTGGTTGATGATTAAGAAACAGATTCTATAACTCTAGAACATGTACAGTGTATATCACTGGTTGAACACTGAAAACAGAATGTATAATTCTGGAACATGCACATTGAAAGGGGTACATTGGAGTCACCCTGTGGTCGGTTGACCGGTGGGTCGGTCCGAGGCAAACTTATGGATGGAATTTAAATAAATTTCATACAATGATAGAACATACTGAAAGGAAGTGCAGTGTGCAAGAACCATAGCTCTATTTTAGAGCTCCGTTGTATTACAGAGTTGTTACCCTTAGTTACTTTTTCTTGCGTTTCAACTGTTGCAATTGAGTAATTTTACTAAGATTTATGAACGAACACCAAAAGCCAATTGGCAGGTGCTCATTTGAACAGATATCTGTCAATTCAAGCCCAAAATAGCTCAATTTCCAATAGCGTTACTGAAACTTTTCGGCTAGTTAGTTTAAATTTCACCATTTGCAGTCCGGTCATGCCAAAATATAAATAATTAACATTGACTTACAATCGAAACATTAAAGGGACTAGACACCGAATGGTCCCAAAATCGGCAAATACAGTATTTCCTCAAAACATGTCTAGAATTATCATTACAAACTATTATGAAACTTATGGTACATCATTTAACGTGATAGAAATCGTCGGTATATGTACATGTTTTGCCAGATGGGTTTATGACCTTCTTGAAAATAAATGTTCTGTTCTGTTCTATGTTTCTGTTCGTTGCTGTCTCTACTAAGTTTACCCGTTTAAAAATTGCGCATGATGGTTTCCCAGTTTATAGTGCGTTAATTTAGCATGTGAAAGTCACGTGATTAGTACAGATACATATACCGACGCTTATGGAAGGGTATTTAAGTAAAAAATCAATTCATATAAATGAATTATTCTTGTATGTAAATTACATTAATATTATGGTAAATTTATATTCTATCATTACTGCTAACATGCGCATTCATACTATTGTTACGCACATTTAGAGATGTTACTACATCTTAGTTACAAATAGCTGCCATATATGATATTCATATAAATGTATTATTCTTGTATGTAAATTACATTGATATTATGGTAAATCTTTGTTCTATCATTACTGCTTACATGTGCATTCATACAAATGTTACGCACATTTAGAGATTTTACTACTTCTTAATTCCAAATTGCTGCCATATATTAGAAACTTGTTAATTTTAGATTTTATCTACAGACTGACAAATGTCTGCTGACTACTGCCTAATAACTGCTTGCGTGAATCTGAACGAATAGTTTATTTATAATTCAAATTAATAAGTTAAGGTTATGCTAAGCGAAAACATCCAGTACTATAACACAGCCAGCAAGCAGTAGACAACAAGCATTTGTATAAATCCGTGACGAAGCTAAATTCATATAAAGCTGGGGACCATTATCTGGCCAGTGCTATCCGACATCCAGTATATGTAGTTTGGGCGGAGCTATGAATATTAAAATTTTATTGTGAAAAAGCGATGCCGTACTGTATTGTGGTTAGGTTATTCTCAACTATAAAACTACGTAGCAAATGTCTACTCAACTTTTGCCATAGTTACTGTTCTTGGCCTGATGTTAGAAAGTGTTATTAATCATGTTCTTTATTGATTGAAATTGTAAATAAACTGATCTCGATCGGAAAAAACACTTTTATAATGGGTGTTCCATATTTAGGTACTGTACCAATTTAGATACGGCCCCTTGTGCGTACATATAGGCCTTATTAGAATATAACCATATAGACGTATAGCTAAACGTAGAAAGTCCATTTACGTTGTATTTCGCAACCCGTAACATCTTTATTTAAAAAAATGCATTCTATGTAAAATAACAAAATGTCACCGTGATTTTTTGTCAATACTGTAGAAAAACAATATTCGTCTATCCCTATATAGTGTCGTATAGAAGGACAACCATTACAAGTTACAACAACCGGTAGAAGAAGGTCAATATAGGCTCAGCTCAAACCTATAGTGTCTCCTAAGGTAACAATCAGCAGGTCGAGGTTTTTTATATTCAGCTCAGGCCTAATATGTCCAAGTGTTTTCTCTTAAGTCGATAACCATTAGACTGAGGTCACTATAACTATGTTCAGCGCAGGCCTTAAATGTCCCTCAAAAAGTCTCTTAAAGCGACAATCAGTGTGCGGAGGTCACTATATGTTCAGCTCAGGCTTTGTTCCCCATGTTTGTGTCTCCTTAGGTGACAACCAGTAGGCGGAGGTCATTTAATATACAATTCAAGACTATAATATCCCTAAAATGTAGGTCCGTAAAAAGACAACCAGTAGACTGAGTACATTATGTGTGTGTTCAGTTCAAGACTATAACGTCCGTATGATGTATTTTATAAGGCAACAACCAGTAGGCGGAGGTCACTATTTATATATCTAAGGCGATAACCAGTAAACGGAGGTCATTATGAGTTCCGTTCAAGACTAGAACGTCCGTATAAGGGTCCGCCAAGGCGATAACCAGAAGTCGGATGTCATTATGTGTTCAGTTCAAGACTATATAACGTCCGTATTAGGGTCTTTCAAGGCAACAACCAGTAAACGGAGGTAACATTATGTTCAGCTGAATTCTAGTATGTCCCTGTGTCTTTTATGGCGACAACCAGTAGACGGAGGTTATTATGTGTTCAGCTCAAGACAAGAAAGTTCGTATAAGGATCTTCCAATTTGACGACCAGTAGACGGAGGACAATAAATATACAGTTCAAGACTAGAATGCCACTTTAATGCATTGTAGAAGGCGACAACCAGTAGACGGAGGTTATTATGTGTTCAGCTCAAGACAAGAATGTTCGTATAAGGATCTTCCAATTTGACGACCAGTAGACGGAGGACAATAAATATACAGTTCAAGACTAGAATGCCCCTTTAATGCATTGTAGAAGGCGACGGCCAGTAGACAGTAACTATATGTTCAGCCGATGTCTAGTATGTGCCTATTTTGGCGACAACCGTTTTACGGAGGTCATTAAATATACAGTTGAAGTCTAGAATGTCCATATTATGTATTGTTTAAGGCGATAACTAGTAAACGGAGGCCGTTAGATATACAGTTTTAGACTATAATATCCATTTAATATATTGTATAAGGCGACAACCAGAAGGCGAAGATCACTTTTTGTTCGGCCGAGGGATAGTATGTCATTATTATGTGTCTATTGGGGTGGCAACCAGTAGACGGAGGTCAATGTTCAGCTGAGGTCTCGTATGTCCTTATTATGAGCCTATTAGGACGACAACCAGTAGGCGGAGGTCATTTTTCAGCTGAGGTCTCGTATGTCCATATTATGAGCCTATTAGGACGACAACCAGTAGGCGGATGACATTGTTCAGCTGAGGTCTCGTATGTCCATATTATGAGCATATTAGGAAGACAACCAGTAAGCGGAGGTCATTGTTCAGCTGAGGTCTCGTATGTCCATATTATGTGCCTATTAGGAAGACAACCAGCAGGCGGTCATTGTTCAGCTGAGGTCTCGTATGTCCATATTATGTGCCTATTAGGACGACAACCAGAAGGCGGAGGTCATTGTCCTCTATACCTATAAGAAAGACAACCAGTAGGCGGAGGTCATTGTTCAGCTGAGGTCTCGTATGTCCTTATTATGTGCCTATTAGGGCGACAACCAGTAGGCGGAGGTCATTGTTCAGCTGAGGTCTCGTATGTCCATATTATGTGCCTATTAGGACGACAACCAGTAGGCGGTCATTGTTCAGCTGAGGTCTCGTATGTCCATATAATGAGCCTATTGGGATGACAACCAGTAGGCGGAGGTCATTGTTCAGCTGAGGGCTCTAATGTCCATATTATGAGCCTATTAGGAAGACAACCAGTAAGGGGAGGTCATTGTTCAGCTGAGGTCTCGTATGTCCATATTATGAGCCCATTAGGACGACAACCAGTAGGCGGAGGTCAGTGTTCAGCTGAGGTCTCGTATGTCTATATAATGAGCCTATTAGAAAGACAAACAGAAGGCGGAGGTCATTGTTCAGCTGAGGTCTCGTATGCCCATATAATGAGCCTGTTAGGAAGACAACCAAAAGGCGGAGGTCATTGTTTAGCTGAAGTCTCGTATGTCCATATTATGAGCCTATTAGGACAAAAACCAGTAGGCGGAGGTCATTGTGAAATTAGTTAAAGACTATAGCTTCCGTATTAGAGTCTTCCCATGCGACATTATATTTACAGTTTAAGCCTGGAATGTCTCTTTAATGTATTGTGCAAGGCGACAACCAATTGGCGGATGTCACAATATGTTCAGCTGAGGTCTGGTATGTCATTATAAAAGTATGTCTCCTATGGCTTCAACCTGCAGGTGGATGTCACTTTATGATCAGCTCACGTCTAGTATTTCCCTTTAATGTACCTATGCCTATTAGGGGGACACAGTAGACGGATGTTATTATTTGTTCAGTTCGAGACTAGATCGTCCGCATTAATTTCTTCTCAGGAGAGAGCCAGAAGACTGAGGTCATTACATATACAAAGACTAGAATGTCTCTATTATGCTTTCAATAAGGCGACAAGCAGTAGGCAGGTCTAGATAGGCTCATCTTTGACTCGATAGTTAAGGTAGTTAAGAGGTTTACCGAGGACATTTGTTCTTACAATGTGGTAATTGAGTGTGGTGTCAATAAATGTATGGCATTATTCTATTAACATTTTGTCCGTCTGTCCATCAGCAACTGTAGTATTACCATCACTTCATACCCCTTAAAAGGGCCTTATCATTTTTGTTTAAAATGATGCTGTTCATGGGTCCGTACTTATACGTTTTTAATGTGGTGAAATGGTGTACACCTTAACTCCAAGTAGGGAGGCTAAATGTTTCCCTAATATTGCTCTTTTTGGTGACAACCAAGAAGCAATCATGAACCTTAAATCTTATGCAAATGGCCAAGTGATGAAATACAATTGCAAATAGTACAACGTTATATCATTTTATTGGTTTTATACATAATATTTATACAATCAGGTATCAAGTTACAACATTTATGATAGACTGTGAATGGCAACACAAGACTGAGGAAGATAGAGGGAGAAAAAAAGATGAACGAATAGAAATAGATATAACAGACACACTAAGGGCAACAGAGGAATAGAACATACACCTCCAGTTAGAGAGGTAGAAGAAGCATGCATAAGCACAGGCAAAGAAACACGAAGAGAAATATAGCGGTAGAACAAGCATGTACACACAATGATTTAGAGGGAGATCACGCACGCACATGTGCTTATATACACACCCACTCACACACAGATAAAAGGAGGCAGATAACATACAAAGGAATAAAAGGTAGACGAAGCACACAGACACACACACGCACACACACACACACGCACACACACACACACACACACACACACACACACACACACACATTGTTATGGTAAACAGTAAAAGTACCTGTTTCCTTGTTTGCCTTCTTGTTTGCCTTTAACTTCAATTAATTTAATTCATATGGTAAACAATTATGCATGGTGTTTATTATCATATAAACCATGCAAACATGCAACAACAAATGGACGATTTAAGAAAAAATCAAATTTCATGCCGAAAAATAGGTAATAAAAGTCAATGAGCAAAGACAAAATAAATACATTTTTGATATGTAAGAAACTGATTTCCTTAGCATCGATAAATGTAAAATGATTTCACTGCTAATAATGCACAAAAAATCATTCCTTTAATATTTTTGGTGCCCGGCAAGCATGAGGATTGGCGCTATTAACTGGTTTAAATCCTCCTTGAGTTTCACTCTCCGTTAAAAAGGGAAATTACGACATTAATCATGAAATGGATTCACTTTGGTATGTCCTTTCGATAGCTCTGAAACTCCTTATGAATGATGACCTCAATCTCCTCCTTAGTGCACCTCACACCTGTTGGACATAAAATATGTAGATTACATAAGAATTTAGACTTTCAGAACATAACAGTTATAATTAATAATATTCAATAACAATCATATCTTTACTTTATAATTTTTGCATTTTCATTTCCTACAAAATCTTATAGAAAAAAATTAACCAAATAAAACTTTCTTAGTATCACACTATTTTTAAAGACCAAGGAATACACAGACCAAAACAGTTATTTCCACTGTTAGATTAGATTTCAATGTAATACATGATGTGCCGAGATATTTACATAAATTTAATTGGAAAATATTTGAGGTGGTACGCAAACTTTAACATAAATTCTAAGTAGAAAAAGGGGCATAATTGTGTCAAAATGCTTGATGGGGTTACCCCCTCATGTGTACAGGTTGGGGGCATGATGGTGAACAAGTGTGCAAAGTTTCAAAGCCATATGTCAATGGACTTTGAAAATATTTGAGGTGGTACGCAAACTTTAACATAAGTGGTTACGCCGACGCTTGGGTGACTAGGATAGCTCTCCTTATTCTTCGAATAGTCGAGCTAAAAATAGGATACTAATAAGACACATATATTTGCCTTAGAAGGATCAGATAGCATTTATCCTAATAATTTTAGAACTAAAAACTCTTACACAAAGGATAACAAAAGCCAAATCTACACATAAATGTTATCAAATTCAGTAAGCCAAGTCAGCAAATGTACCTGTTCATCATCATCAATAGGACCAAATCCACTATGTTGTATGGCTCTCTTGGCTCTCTGTGTCAGCCCAGTGAAGATCATAAGTGTCATATACTATTTTTGGAAGCATTGTGTGCCCTGCACTGTTGTCTGGCCTTTTTCCTATAAAATAAGTGCAAAGTTTCATTGCTGTTTCTCTAAGGCTATTATGATATTAAATATTTCGCAACCGGGAAAGTCAATGTGATATGTACTTGATTCAAATAATTCACTATGTTAAGCAGGAGTATAATATAGATTCTGTACACATGTATCAGGTGTTACATTGGACTTATTATTATTCAATAAACAGCCAAATGGGTAGAGTGTATAATAAACATGTATTTATAAATATGGTATGTACAGTAAAATCAAACGATCTTGGTTCAACATTCATCTGCTTGAGTTGAAATGTAAAACTATAAACAAGAGGGCCATGATGGCCCTAAATCGCTCACCTGATTGAAAGAGTTTAACCTTTGTTATTAATATAGCTTGTTTCTCAAAGAATATTGAACAAGAGCTGTCAAAGTATGTGACAAATGCCCCCCAATGTGACATTGATCTATGAACAAGTACATAAAAAGTTGATCTTGCCTTTATGTGTCGACTACATACTGCAAGTTATATTAAATTGCCTCTGAGCATAGAAAAAAAACCAATCATACTAAATGACAGCCAACACTCTTTATGTCCTCATATTCAGCATTCCATTGTGAATAAACACTTAGTGTATCTTTCACCTTAGAGGTAGGGACATGGGTCTTGCACACGACACGTTGTCTTGGTATGTCGAAAACATATGGCAAGTCATTTTAAAATCTGTCCATATAAGAGTAAGTCACAGCGCGGACACGACAGCCTATATTTTCCTTCAGGTTGCCATGGCAACCAGAGTTCTACATGGAATTAATTTCTTTGAACAATTTTGAAAAAGCACCAACCAAGGATCATTCCTATGAAGTTTCATCAAAATTGTCAAAGCGGTTTAGGAGAAGAAGATGATTATAACCAATTGTTGACATTTTCCTTTAGGTTGCCATGGCAACCGGGCCAAACAAAATTATGTGAACAAATTTATGAGAGGTCCATGCAAGGACACTTCAAACCAAATTTGCTGAAGATCTATCAAGGGGTTCATGCGAAGAAAATGTTAAGTTTTTTTTACTAATTTTAGCTCTGGTGGCCCTTAAAAGGGGCCAAACAAAATTATTTGAAAAGACCTGACAGAGGCCCATGCTAGGATGCTTCAGACTTGAAGATCCATCAAGCAGTTAATAAGATCAAGTTGTTTAAAGGTTTTTCTATCTTTTGCTCTGGTGACCCCTAAAAGGGGCCAAACAAAACCATTTGAACAAAGTTGAGAGAGGACCATGTAAGGATGCTACATATCAAGTATGGAGTCATTCTGACCTTTACTTTCAGAGGAAAAGATGTTTAAGTGACAAGACAATGTAAAAACAAATGACCCCTGAGCAAGGCCAATTTGACCCCGGGACAATAATTTGAATACCTTTGGTGTAGGTCCACTAGGTAACACTATATACCAAATATGAAAGCTCTAGGTCTTATATTTTGGAGAAGAGGATTTTTAAAGTTTTATTATATAAGACTATATAAAAATATTGAAAACCTAAGCCTATGAACACGGGGCGTGGCCAATTTTGACCCCAGGGCTAAAGTTTGAACAATCTTAATAGTGGTCCAATAAACAATGCTTCATACCAAATATCTAAGGCCTTCGCCTTTTGGTTTCGGAGAAGAAGATTTTATAAGTTTTCATCATATACATATATAAGGAAACCCATGACCACCCGGATGGGGCCATTTTTTGACCCCAGGGTCAAAGATTGAACAATATTGGTACAAGTCAACTATATGATATATCATGCCAAATATCTAAGCTCTTGTCACTACTTGATTTTACTTGTGTATCTATATATTTGTTATTAATTGTTGTATGTGGCCCATATTGAAAATTGGTATGTGTACTAAATATGTTATCCAGTTTAAATTAAGACGTTACTTGTCTTTGTGAGTTCGAAGAAGATTTTTTAAGTTTTCACTATAACACATATAGAGAAAACCCATCAGCCCCGGGGTGTGGCCAATTTTGACCCCAGGGCCATAATTTGAACAAACTTTGTAGAGGTCCACTAGACGATGAATCATGCCAAATATCTAAGCTCTAAGCCACGTAAGTTCAGAGGAGATGATTTTTGAAATTTTCACTATTAACATATAGAGAAAACCCATGACCCCCGAAGGGGGTGGGGCCAATTTTGACCCCAAGGCCATAATTTTAACAATCTTTGTAGAGGTCCACTAGACGATGAATCATGCCAAATATCTAAGCTCTAGTCCAAGTAAGTTCAGAGGAGAAGATTTTTGAAGTTTTAACTATAAACATATAGAGAATACCCTAACCCCCCTGGGCGGGGCCAATTTTGACCCCAAGGCCATAATTTGAACAATCTTTGTAGAGGTCCACTAGACGATGAATCAAGCCAAATATCTAAGCTCTAAGCAACGTAAGTTCAGAGGAGATTTTTGATTTTTTTTTAATAAAAACATATAGAGAAAACCCATGACCGCCCAGGGGCGGGGCCAATTTTGACCACAGGGCCATAATTTGAACAATCTTTGTAGAGGTCCACTAGACGATGAATCATGCCAAATACCTAAGCTCTAGTCCAAGTAAGTTAAGAGGAGAAGATTTTTGAAGTTTTAATTATAAACATATCAAGTATACCCATGACCCCCCAGGGCGGGTCCAATTTTGACCCCAAGGCCATAATTTGAACAATCTTTGTAGAGGTCCACTTGACGATGAATCATGCCAAATATCTAAGCTCTAGTCCAAGTAAGTGCAAAGGAGAAGATTTTTGAAGTTTTCACTATAAACATATAGAGAATACCCTAACCCCCCGGGGCGGGGCCAATTTTGACCCCAAGGCCATAATTTGAACAATCTTTGTAGAGGTCCTCTAGACGATGAATCATGCCAAATATCTAAGCTCTAGTCCAAGTAAGTTCAAAGGAGAAGATTTTTGAAGTTTTAACTATAAACATATCAAGTATACCCATGACCCCCCGGGGCGGGGTCAATTTTGACCCCAAGGCCATAATTTTAACAATCTTGGTAGAGGTCCACTAGACGATGAATCATGCCAAATATCTAAGCTCTAGTCCAAGTATGTTAAGAGGAGAAGATTTTTGAAGTTTTAACTATAAACATATCAAGTATACCCATGACCCCCCGGGGCGGGGCCAATTTTGACCCCAAGGCCATAATTTTAACAATCTTGGTAGAGGTCCACTAGACGATGAATCATGCCAAATATCTAAGCTCTAGTCCAAGTAAGTTCAAAGGAGAAGATTTTTGAAGTTTTCACTACAAACATATAGAGAAAACCCATGACCCCCCGGGGCGGGGTCAATTTTGACCCCAGGGCCATAATTTGAACAATCTTTGTAAAGGTCCACTAGACGATGAATCATGCCAAATATCTAAGCTCTAGTCCAAGTAAGTTCAGAGGAGAAGATTTTTGAAGTTTTAACTATAAACATATAGAGCATACCCATGACCCCCCGGGGCGGGGCCAATTTTGACCACAGAGCCATAATTTGAACAAACTTTGAAGAGGTTCACTAGACGATGAATCATGAAAAATATCTAAGCTCTAGGCCAAGTAAGTTCAGAGGAGAAGATTTTTTAAGTTTTCACTATAAACATATAGAGAAAACCCATGACCCCCCGGGGCGGGGCCAATTTTGACCCAAGGGCCATAATTTGAACAATCTTGGTAGAGGACCATTTGGTGATCCTACCTACCATATATCAACGGCCTAAGCCTTGTGGTTTGGGAGAAGAAGATTTTTAAAGTTTTTCCTTTCCATTGCCATGGCAATCAGAGTTCTGCATGGAATTCAATTCTTTGAACAATTTTCAAAGGGGACCACCCAAGGAACATTCCTGTGAAGTTTGGATGAAATTGGCTAAGCGGTTTATGAGGAGATGTCGTTTAAAGTAAAAATTTACGGACGGACGCCGGATTGACGCCGGACAAATTGTGATCACAAAAGCTCACCTTGTCACTATGTGACATGTGAGCTAAAAAATTACATTACCTTGACTTCCTTAGACATCAAGAACTGCACTAGGGTTTCATTCTTTTCTTTCATGTTTTGCAACCTGCAAGGTAGATATCAAATTGCATTAACCAACCAAAAACAAATACAGTTTGAGGCAAACCATGTGATTCACTGTTTATCATCCAAATATTTTGATCATTTTTTATAAAAAATATTTTTTATTGCCATGGCACCTTACATTTTGTGCCTGAATCAAGACCATTTCCACAAACTTAAGATTAAAGAACCTTCCAGAAGTAATAATACACTTGTTTACAAAACACAAATTGAACATTTTACTTACAATTTGTGTTAACAGCATCCAAAGAATTGGCCTCATAAAAATATAATTTCATTATCTCTATAGAGCCATCTTCGTTAACTTCCAGAATATGTTTGGAGTTCTTGCACAATCCGGATTTTTTTATGTGAAAATTAATATAATTCATCAATAAAGGCTTACCTTTTTTTACCTTTCTTTGAAAGCACATCCTTTGGTGTTTTTTGTCTTGAATTCCCTTTCTCTGGTGTTTCCCCATGATGCTCTCTTGATCTTAAAAGTATCAAAGGTCAAAAGCATACGGGTCTAAACTCTGACACAAGAAATTGATGGTATATCATAATAAAAGTATTTTTGTACTTGGCACATTTAGATGTGTTCTCACCCATAGGATTAATGTACACCAACAATTTGCATTTGACCATAACTCTTGGGGCCCAAAACATAATCTCTTAAAAGGTCTCTGGAAAAATCTTCATATATATATATATATATATAAACTAAGTTTGGTCGCAAAATGTCGACCCTTACCTAAGTTATTTAATACTAACCATTTTTCTATAAATAGTAACTTTGACCTTGACCTTGATCCTAGGGGCCTCAAACGCAATCCCATGAAAGGTCTCCATAAACTCTTCCTATATACCAAGTTTGGTGACTAGATGCCAAACCTAGCTAAAATTATTCAATACATAAGGTGACTTTGACGCTGCCCTCCCACTAGCCTGCCCGAACAATGACACAAGTCATTTTAATAAATAGTTTTCCCTTTGTCAAAACCTGGAATAAGATGTGCAACAGAAATAAAAAAAAAATCAACCAAGGGCCATAATTTATAATCAAGGTTAAAATGTAGTTAGGTAACCTTGTTGTAATATGGTCATCAATAATTCTGTGACGTATTTAGTCAAGTGAATGAAGGGTATAGAATTTTTTTTTATTAAAATCCCAACTTGCCCTACTTGAACCTGCCCTAAAACTTTAACCTAAGTTCCTTAAGGGGCCATAACTTGTATTAAAGATAATATGGAGTTATGTAACCTTATTGTGTAATAGTCCCAAACAACTGTTGAAGTATTAACAAGCATTTTCAGTGAAAAGATATCCCCCCGCCAATGATGGCTTGTTTGTGCTTGATGGCTTGTTTGTGCTTGAAGGTTAAAAAAAATCTCAAAAAGAATAAGATAAGCACATTGGTTTTACTGAGAAATGGCTGTGAATGTGCATTTTTCAAAAAATCAAGGGCAATAACTCCAAGGACAATTGACCAATCAAATTTTTTTTTGGACGGGCATCATTCCAGGATAGTGGTTCATATTTATTTTAAGTTTCATGAAATTATACCGGCTAGTTACTGAGAAAACGCAGGTGACGGACGGAAGGATAGACGGACAAAAGGAAAGACGGACTGACGGACGGAAGGATGGACGGACAACGCCATTTCAATATCCCCCTCCCTATTTCATAGGCGGGGGATAATTAAGTCAATTGAATGAAGGATAAAGAAGTTATTAATAAATATCCCAACCTGCCCTAAAACTTTAACCTAAGTTCCATAGTCAATCAGGGGCCATAATATGTATAAATGATAATATGGAGTTATCTAACCTCATTATGTGATGGCCTTGAACAATTTTGTAAAGTATTAAATGAATTAAATGATGGGTATTGAAGTTTTAAGTGAAAATCCCAACTTGCCCTTACACTTTAACCAGACGCCGGCGTGAGTAGTAAAGTCCTCCTTATTCTTCGAATAGTCGAGCTAAACTTGGACAGGATAAACACTTCATGTTTGTCATCTTGAATACTGCTTAAATCTTATCAGACCAACCTAGCTCAAGGAATCCACCAATAAAGTGATGTACATAGCACTTTCTCACATTAATTACTTTATTTTCAAAAAGGAATATTAAACTATACATTTGTAGTTACCTGATCAAGACTGCCGAAGGTCACTTCATTTTCATTTTTTTCCCAACAGAAACGGCTTCAACAATGAATATGTCAGTTTGTCCAGGCTGCCAAGGGAATCAACTTTTAGAAATGGCTCCAGTGAGGTACCCTCCCTCAAGCCAATATCTCCATCTACACCAATCAGATTGAGTATAAAAATTTGCACTGTCCACTCTAGCATCCAACTTCCTGTTGTCACAGCAACCACATAGCGTAACACTGAAAATCATGGTTTAAATTTCAGAATCAAAATTATGATCCCATCACAGGCTGATAACAACTATACGCCAAATGGCGACATGTGAAAGAGACTTTGACACAGATATTTCTCTTCAATGCAATTACATTACAGAATAACATGGAGTTGAAAAATACATGTGAGCTGTGGCACTACGCCTCAGCATGTTTTTTTTGAAAATCCAATAATGCATGGTAAAGTTACAGCCCTGATATGGATTAGTCTAAACCAGTCCCATCAACAGTACTCATTTTGACATTTAAGTTGTAAGTGTGACTTTAATCTTTAATGAACAGACCTTGGTCTTTTGTGTAACACACCACCTCATCATGGTGTACCTTCATGGCAAGTTGTTTGAAAATCCTATAATGCATGGTCAAGATACAGCCCAGACAAGGATCATTTCAACCTTTGACCTCTAATCATGACCTTGACCTTTGACATACAGACCTGCTTCTTGTGCGCGAAACACACCACCTCACCATGGTGGACCTTCATGGCAAGTTTTTAGAAAATCCTATAATGCACAGTCAAGAGACAGCTGGGACAAATTCAGTCTGCATTTACCTACGGACACACATGCATGCACGCAAAAACACAGAACCCCCATTGTGATAACTATGTCTCACTCACCGCAAACAGGCTTGTCAACAAATGCCTGTTTACTAACACTTAAGATTTGTTTGAGCATTTATACTGTATAAACGCAGTAGAGGACACAAGCTAACTCCAAAAAATCAAATGAATTCTTTCTTGATACAAAGCAATTAACATTAATACCAGTACTTAATACCCAACATTATGTGGGAAGTTTAAAGCTGCACTCTCACAGATTGAACATTTTGACAACTTTTTTATTTTTTGTCTTGGAATGAGCCACTTTTTTGCGAAAATGCATGGAAACCAGTTATACAAGACTCCTGACAAAAAAATAGATCACAGATTTTCATATTAAGTTCAAAAATTGATGTTTTGTGCATTTTTCTTAAACCGTTAGTAACGCTTTTTAAAGCCATGAAACAGAAATATTAAAGTCTGATCTGATCTTCAACATTCTTTTATCATTGGTATGCAGATATTTATGCATCTGTGAGAGTGCAGCTTTAAGTACAAGAAATATTTAAATAGACCTGGCAGGCTAGGGGTGCCTTTACGTACTGCTGGTAGTCCTCTACAGATTGAACCATCAACTTTGTCAAGGGCAAGCCAGTGGTCGACGAAGTACATAAGCTTATCACTGCTATCCTCATCATACATTCACACCTAAGTACAAAGACAAAGTGCAAGACAGAGAATTAGTATATAGGCTAAATAACAATCTCAGATGTCATGTATTATTTACAGAACAGATATAGAACTATGGCCCATTATAGGATTTTAGGGCGATGTATGTTAGTACAAATCACGATTCTCATAATGATCATTATACTTAGCTTCTAGTGGCTTAAGTTAATCAAAAGGAATGCACAATAAAATCAGCAATATCATACATAATCAAGCCTCCAGTCAGGTTAGAGCCAGAGTTGTCACATTCTAGTCGGATCTTGGTTACTCAGCAAACCTGCCCGGTGCTGATATGGAACTCAGACTTGACCCCGGAAGTGAATGCCAGAGTCCCAGGTTCTAAAGATGAGAGGAGGAGGGCTGCAGTGTGGCCACTGGTGCCATACATGGTGATTTGCACCTTCCCTGTGGTGGCCGTCCTTTTACCCTCGCTAGTCTTCACAGTCACTGTACATGAGCAACCTAATTTAGGATTAATAAAACAACTGTTGAATGGCTAGTGAATAAATTCTTCTTTCACAATCATGCTGGGGGTGCCTGATTTACTTTTAATCAAAAGGTGGTGATCTACCTCAAACTTTCAGTTTTGTTTTGTTTTTGGTAACTTTCAGTTGAAATGGTTTTTGAAATAAAAGTTTATTAAGTGTGAACTGGATTTTTTCTTTTCCTTTGTTGATGGTTGTTTTTGTGTTAATGACATCTGAACGTTATTACTTTTATTCACTAAAACATTATTTTTTAATTCCATCAAAGCATCACAAAATTTTCGAAGAACAGTACACTACAAAATTAAACAACGTTTCTTACGCAAGAACAGCGCATAATCTTTATAAATAACATTTTGAGTCTAGTAAGTACTGATCATTTTAAACAATGTATGTACCAAATAGTTTAAGCCAAGTACATACCAATGATTCTCAACAAAGTGTGTACCAATCATTCTGAGGAGAGGTCTATAAATAATTCACAGCCAAGTACATTCTGAGCCAAGTATGTACTAATCATTCTCAGCCAAGTACTTACCAATCATTCTCAGCATCGTCTCCATGTGGCAGTTATCGTTGTGCGAGTCCAGCCAGGGGCCGCACTGGAACACGTGCCTTATGTGTGACTTGTCCTCGCTCCTTTCTGTGACAACAACCATCTCCACAAAGAAGCCAGCCCTGTGTCCCCTACCATCATGACACAACGAGAGTTGCTCCAGAGTCTCAAGATCCACAACTTCAAACAAATGTGTCCAACTGCAAAATGAGTAATAGCAAAAGCTTGTTAACATTTAACTTTAACTAGAGTGTGGTCTTGTGTTGTGGAGAAAATCAAAGTACAATGAAACCTACTTGTCCGGCTTAGTGAGCACTAACCAAACATAAAGTGACTGGTTGTCACCCTAGTCAACACATCAGGGACATACTAGGCCAGAGAGGAATACATAGTGACCTCCGGATACTGGTTGTCACCCTAGTCAACACATTAGGGACATACTAGGCCAGAGAGGAAGAGTGACCTCCGGATACTGGTTGTCGCCAAATGAAACACATAATAATTGTCACCCTAGTAGACACATTATAGGGACAAACTAGGACAGAGCTGAATACATAGTGACCTCCGGATACTGGTTGTCGCCCTAGTAGACACATACTAAGTCAGAGATGACTACATAGTGACCTCCGGATACTGGTTGTCGCCCAAGTAGACACATTAAAGGGACATACTAGGTAAGAGATGAATATATAGTGACTCCGGATACTGGTTGTCGCCCTAGTAGACACATTATAGGGACATACTAGGTCAGAGCTGGATACATAGTGACCTCCGGTTACTGGTTGTCGCCCTAGTAGACACATTATAGGGACATACTAGGTAAGAGATGGATACATAGTGACCTCCGGATACCGGTTGTCGCCCTAGTAGACACATTATAGGGACATACTAGGTAAGAGATGGATACATAGTGACCTCCGGATACTGGTTGTCACCCTAGTAGACATATTGTAGGGACATACTAGGTAAGAGATGGATACATAGTGACCTCCGGATACCAGTTGTCGCCCTAGTAGACATATTATAGGGACATACTAGGTAAGAGATGGATACATAGTGACCTCCGGATACCGGTTGTCGCCCTAGTAGACATATTATAGGGACATACACATGTACTAGGTAAGAGATGGATACATAGTGACCTCCGGATAACGGTTGTCGCCCTAGTAGACACATTATAGGGACATACTAGGTAAGAGATGGATACATAGTGACCTCCGGATACTGGTTGTCGCCCTAGTAGACACATACTAGGTCAGAGATGAATACATAGTGACCTCCGGATACTGGTTGTCGCCCTAGTAGACACATACTAGGTCAGAGCTGAATACATAGTGACCTCCGGATACTGGTTGTCACCCTAGAAGACACATTATAGGGACATACTAGAACAGAGCTGAATACATAGTGACCTCCGGATACTAGTTGTCGCCCTAGTAGACATATTATAGGGACATAGTAGGTAAGAGATGAATACATAGTGACCTCCGGATACTAGTTGTCGCCCTAGTAGACACATTATAGGGGCATACTAGGAAAGAGATGAATACATAGTGACCTCCGGATACTGGTTGTCGCCCTAGTAGACATATTATAGGGAAATAGTAGGTAAGAGATGAATACATAGTGACCTCTGGATACTGGTTGTCGCCCTAATAGACACATTATAGGGACATACTAGGTAAGAGATGAATACATAGTGACCTCCGGATACTGGTTGTCGCCCTAGTAAACATATTATAGGGAAATACTAGGACAGCGACGTATACATAGTGACCTCCGGATACTGGTTGCCGCCCTTGTAGACATATACTAGGTCAGAGCTGAATACTTAGTGACCTCTGGATACCGGTTGTCGCCCTAGTAGACACATTATAGGGACAAACTAGGTCAGAGCCGGATAGATAGTGACCTCCTGATACTGGTTGTCACCCTAGTAAACACATTATAGGGACATACTAAGTCAGATCTGGATACATAGTGACCTCCGGATACTGGTTGTCGCCCTAGTAGACACATTATAGGGATAAACTAGGTCAGAGCCGGATTCATAGTGACCTCCGGATACTGGTTGTCGCCCTAGTAGACACATTATAGGGGCATACTAGGTAAGAGATGAATATATAGTGACCTCCGGATACTGGTTGTCACCCTAGCAGACACATAATAGGGACAAACTAGGTCAATTATAGTGATATACTAGGTCAGAGCCGGATAGATAGTGACCTCCGGATACTGGTTGTCGCCCTAGTAGACACATTATAGGGACACACTAGGTCAGAGCTGGATACATAGTGACCTCCGGATACTGGTTGTCGCCCGAGTAGACACATTATAGGGACATACTAGGTCAGAGCCGGATTCATAGTGACCTCCGGATACTGGTTGTCGCCCTTGTAGACATATTTTAGGGACATACTTGGTCAGAGCTGGATAAATAGTGACCACCGGATACTGGTTGTCGCCCTAGAAGACACATTAAAGGGACATACTAGGTAAGAGATGAATATATAGTGACTCCGGATACTGGTTGTCGCCCTAGTAGACACATTATAGGGACATACTAGGACAGGGATGAATACATAGTGACCACCGGATACCGGTTGTCGCCCTAGTAGACACATTATAGGGACATACTAGGTGAAAGCCGGACACATAGTGACTACGGATACTGGTTGTCGTCCTAGTAGACACATTATAGGGACATACTAGGACAGGGATGAATACATAGTGACCACCGGATACCGGTTGTCGCCCTAGTAGACACATTATAGGGACAAACTAGGTCAGAGCCGGATAGATAGTGACCTCCTGATACTGGTTGTCACCCTAGTAAACACATTATAGGGACATACTAAGTCAGATCTGGATACATAGTGACCTCCGGATACTGGTTGTCGCCCTAGTAGACACATTATAGGGATAAACTAGGTCAGAGCCGGATTCATAGTGACCTCCGGATACTGGTTGTCGCCCTAGTAGACACATTATAGGGGCATACTAGGTAAGAGATGAATATATAGTGACCTCCGGATACTGGTTGTCACCCTAGCAGACACATAATAGGGACAAACTAGGTCAATTATAGTGATATACTAGGTCAGAGCCGGATAGATAGTGACCTCCGGATACTGGTTGTCGCCCTAGTAGACACATTATAGGGACACACTAGGTCAGAGCTGGATACATAGTGACCTCCGGATACTGGTTGTCGCCCGAGTAGACACATTATAGGGACATACTAGGTCAGAGCCGGATTCATAGTGACCTCCGGATACTGGTTGTCGCCCTTGTAGACATATTTTAGGGACATACTTGGTCAGAGCTGGATAAATAGTGACCACCGGATACTGGTTGTCGCCCTAGAAGACACATTAAAGGGACATACTAGGTAAGAGATGAATATATAGTGACTCCGGATACTGGTTGTCGCCCTAGTAGACACATTATAGGGACATACTAGGACAGGGATGAATACATAGTGACCACCGGATACCGGTTGTCGCCCTAGTAGACACATTATAGGGACATACTAGGTGAAAGCCGGACACATAGTGACTACGGATACTGGTTGTCGTCCTAGTAGACACATTATAGGGACATACTAGGACAGGGATGAATACATAGTGACCACCGGATACCGGTTGTCGCCCTAGTAGACACATTATAGGGACATACTAGGTAAGAGATGAATATATAGTAGGGATGCAAACGAATGGCAAAATTGATATTCGAATATTCGGTAATTCTTTCGAACGAATATTCGAATATTCGATTACCAAAATACATCTTTTAAAAGTTGTAGTAAACTTTTATAATATTCTCTTAAGTAATAGCCGGGGCATTTTAGCTTTTCCTTGTCGTAATAACTACGCGTGGCGGACCCTGAATAACACCAAATGAGCCTCTGAAATTCTTCATTTCAGAAAGACAAAAAGTCATACTTTATCAACAGAGAAAAATTAACAAAAACTTTTTATTAATATTCCTCTGCCTTCATATTTGTAAACAACGTGAACCTAGATGGATTTTTGGTCAAATGGCGTTATGTGCCAATGGAGAGTCTCCGTAGGACGAGCAGCCTCGTTCTGGGATTGACCTATAATATATAAACTACGGAAAAACTAAACCAACTTGGGAACTAGTCTATTTTAGATTTTCTTAATTGGTAGAAGCAATTTACCTAAAATAATTGGATTTTTTTTCTGTCACTTGTCGTTTTCTGTCACTCCCCGTGTTTTTACATTAAGCTAGTTATTGTAAAAACACGGGGACTATTTATAGTACCCGACGATATGTCCCTAAATGATACATGCCGCGTGTTTAGTGTATTGTCATCACATTCACACCTCTGGCATTATGGGTCAATCGTTGTTTAAACAAGACAAACGAATCTTAAATACAACAACATAGTCGTAGGCAAAATATTTAATATTATTATTCAACAAAAAAAAAACATCGAATATTCGAATACCGATTTTGACATTCGAATACCAAACGTTTGATCGAATATTCGAATATTCGAATATTCGTTTGCATCCCTAATATATAGTGACCTCCGGATACTGGTTGTCGCCCTAGTAGACACATTATAGAGACAAACTAGGACAGAGCTGGATACATAGTAACCTCCGGATACTGATTGTCGCCCTAGTAGACACATTTAAGGGACATACTAGGTCAGAGAGGAATACATTGTGACCTCCGGATACTGGTTGTCGCCCTAGTAGACACATTATAGGGACATACTAGGTCAGAGCTGGATAAATAGTGACCTCCGGATATTGGTTGTCGCCCAAGTAGACACAAAATAGGGACATACTAGCTCAGAGATGAATACATAGTGAACTCCAGATAACAGTCAACACATTATAGAGACAAACTAGGACAGAGCTGGATACATAGTGACCTCCGGATACTGGTTGTCGCCTAAGGAGACACATAATAGGGAGATACTTTGTCAAAGTTGACTACAAAGTGACTTCTGGATACTGGTTGTCGCCCTAGTTGACACATTATAGGGACATACTAGGTCAGGGTGAATACATAGTGACCTCCGGCTACCAGACACATAATAGGGACATGTATACGAGGCAATATAGAATCAAGAATTTGCGCAAGCCTGGATGACATTTTACAAGTGCAGGGCTTGATGGCTTATGTTAATTAACAACTGCAGGGCTTGCTGGCTTTTGTTTATTTCAACCACTTGTTGTCCTAGCAAACGCATAATAGGAACACACTAGAACTGTGCGATCTAGACCGGAGCTCTACATATAGTGACCTTCTACAATATTTCTATACACTATTACAAAGATAATAAGTTAATATTAGTTTGCCATGAATTGTCAAACCGATGAATTTAGATGATAATTAATATTAATAATAAATTAAATATGCGCTCGACGACATGCTTTACTGTTTACATAATACCTCGAATTTATATTACAATGTAATTTAATACCTGGTTATTCAAATCTACTATCTTTGGCATTGACAAAGGAAGACGTTTTCGATTATTTCTAATCGAAATTTAGTTCGTTGGCATATTTAATCGGTAGACCATAGTCCATACGCCGTAAAAACATTATTCTCATTAGTCGATTTGGTAGCCATTTTGATTTTGTGACGTTTGCACACGTCACACAAACAACTGCCCTTGACTCCGCCTCCTCCAGATACTGGATGTCGTTTAGCATTAACCCCATTATCTTCGGTTGTTTCCGTGATTCGCAAGGTGCGCGCCGGTGTTACCTGAAAAAAATACCACGGCAAATTCCTACCGCGAGGAGCGTGTTCCCTCTGGTCGGCCCAGTTGTCTATCCTAAATTATGATCGGACCTGCTTGAGGCCATCAGAATTATTAATGTCGTTCATCTTTGTCGTGATATTTTTTTTTTACTTTTTTGTTATAAAAGGAAAGGCAATATTACTATATTATAGTATATTCCATACTTTTTTAGGAGTCTATCATGAACTATTTTAATGCAACGTTTATAAATACGTTGAAACTGTTGTCTATCACAGATTATTTAGCTTGACGAAATAGGCTATTGAGCAAACAGATTTTAGGCTTAAAAGTATCACGTTTATGAAACTGTTGTCCGCATCTCAATAATATGTACCTTTTAATACGAAGTTGTTAGTGTCTATCAAAGAAATATTTTAATTGATATTTATGTATGTCATACAAAAATAACCCTATCATATACCATTTCTTTTATGGACATTTGAAGGTACATATTAACAAAATCAATTGATATATTTTATTTTTTGCATCAAATATGTTCTTTGATAATATAAAGAAAAGTACATTGATCAAACAAGTGTAAGTGAGAAAGAAATAGAATTGGCTTCAATTGCCAATCAATAATTTCTGCTCACAGTCTGCAGTCTATCACAGATCAATGAGCAATTGCAATGACCAACAGTTAACACAAACGCTTCCATGGGAGGGGGGATGGCACACCCGGCACATGCCCCATCACTAAAGTCTTCAAAGTTTGCATTCTATCTCAAAGGAGTGGAAATTAATAAACTACACCTTTCAAATGCCATCATGTGCAGGCGATGTGAACTCATAAAAACAACAAATTCAAACAGCGAAACCTCCTTTAATTATGTCCTCTTGATGTTTCTTCATCCGTATATAAACAACAGTTTCCACGTCTTCCAACAATTTCCAATACTGGTGAAAATGTATCCATCATCCGTGTGATATTTGTTGAAAACAAGAAAAGCATACATGCCATAAAACTGAGAAAAAAGTTATTTTCTCCAGTCTTGTAGCAGAACGCAATCCTTGAACATGTGCAAGATATGCCATGAAGTCAATATCACCACTACTTGAAGGCCACCGATGTGTTATGTTCACTTGTATGTCTTTCTGATGTCTTCACAAATTGCTTACGTCTAGCGGACCCTTGGGGGGAGGGGTACGCCCCTTAGGTATGTCCTCTCTTGGGGAGCGGAGTACGCCCCTTAGGTATGCCCTTTCTTGGGGAGCGGAGTACGCCCCTTAGGTATGCCCTTTCTTGGGTAGCGGAGTACGCCCCTTAGGTATGCCCTTTCTTGGGGAGCGGAGTACGCCCCTTAGGTATGCCCTCTCTAACGTCTATTCCTGAACTCTCCCCTGCTTTTAAGATAAACTTTCATAACCAGTATCACTTATTACCTTATTATTATAATAAAATTCATTAAACTTATCTTGAAGCCATATGATGGCAGATAAACAATGGTTATTTTTTTTATTGATAAGATTAATCCCAGTATGAAAGATTCATTTTATATTAGAAAATAAATAAAATATACCGTATTATATCATGTATAGGACGCTAGCATAGATAGGACGCAGGCAAAAAAATCGTTGAGAAAACGGGTAAAACCCCTTAATATATAAGATAGGACGCAGCGCAAAAATGTCAAAATCGGAGCCGAAAAATTGAGGTTGGTAAAGTATTTATAACATATATTGAAGTAAAAAACACAAAAATTGTTTAAAAGGCATATTTCGATAAGTGTCTTGTGTATTTCGATAATTATCGTCGTATTTCGGTAATTAAACGTACACAACAATGATATATGTCTTGACATTTTGAGAACATTCACGCATAATGTAAGACTTATACAAATGCTGTAATAGACTAGTTCTGACTGAGAGTCAACCGTTGCAACCGTTGCATCTCCCGACATGCCTTTTGAATGACAGTCAACCGTTGCAACCGTTGCAAAACTGTGTATTGTCAAAACTAATGATTGTTTTGATAAGGCTTGTCGCTGCTCGGATTAAAGCATGTCAGCATAATTATTGCGTGTCGGTAATTAGCCTTGCCAGCAGAAGGCACCTCGGGTAAAGTGCGAACAAACAACAATACAGTATTACCATCGCAATAGTTTGTTCTATTGATGACAGGCAGCGGGTGTTTTTCACACCTTCGCACATTTGAAAAGATTTGATAGTGACAATAATGCTACTTTGCGTTATGCACATTCCTTTATTATTTTTTTAAAACAGTAACATACAACAAAATGTTTTGTAAAATATCGAAACATTAAAATCATGAACAATGATTAATTGATAAATACCTCCTTTCCCGATTTTCCGTTGCCGTTATAACTCAATCCAGTTAAAGTGCTGACTCACATCGAGTTTTTGTGAGTAGCGTCCCTTTTGTAAAAAAGTAAACACTCATGTTTGTTTTCAATTTATTTCTCAATTAATCATTTTAAAGTAAACATTCAATATATTTCTGCGTGTGTTAACTTGCATGATTTTACCTATGTCAGTTGTTTACTTCGGTGACGCAGTACAGATACTTACTATTACCGCGTTCTTCCCCGGTCCGATATTTTCGACCTGAAATGGACTTGGAAAAAAACAGATGAAATTCTAATAGCATAGAAAGGACGCAGGCAATTTTTAAGACGATAATTGGGGGTAAAAAAGCGCGTCCTATGCATGATATAATACGGTACATGTTTAGGAAAGACAATTAAGAAAACCATGTTTTATGATAGACAATATTTTTTTATGTAAATGATAAATAAGAAAAAATATTCTTATTGTCTATCATGAAATATATATTTCTTATTGTCTATCATGAAAAATATTTCTTACTGTCAATCAAGAATTGTTTTTATTATTGCCTATCATGAAATATCTTTCTAACTGTCTATCATAAATATTATCATATTTTATGATAGACAATAAGAATTTTTTTTTAATATTTCTTATTGTCTATCATGAAAAATATTTCTTATGGTCTACCATGAATTATTTTTATTATTGTCTATCATGAAATATTTTTCTGTCTATCATAAATTTTAATACATATGTTTAAATTAAATATTTCTTATTGTCTATCATGAATTTTTTTCTTACTGTCTATCAGGAATTATTTTCATTAATATCTATCATGAAATATTTTTCTTACTGTCTATCATAAATTTTAACAAGAGATGTTAGTGAAACATTTATGCCCCCTTGGGAGCCAAATTGTTAGTAGGATTTGGACACTTAAATAAAATATGGACAATCAGAAAACCTTTTTTCAGCTTACAGTCACACTGACCTTGACCTTTGACCCACTGACCTCAAAATCAATAGGGTTCATCTGCTGGTCATGACCAATAAGCCTACCTAGTATGAGGTCCCTGGGTCAAAGCGTTCTCAAGTTATTGATCGGAAACCGTTTTTCATGTTAAGGTCACACTGACCTTGACCTTTGACCCACTGACCTCAAAATCAATAGGGTTCATCTGCTGGTCATGACCAATACACCTACCAAGTATGAGGTTCCTGGGTCAAAGCGTTCTCAAGTTATTGATCGGAAACCGTTTTTCATGTAAAGGTCACACTGACCTTGACCTTTGACCCACTGACCTCAAAATCAATAGGGTTCATCTGCTGGTGATGACCAATACACATACCAAGTATGAGGTCCCTCGGTCAAAGCGTTCTCAAGTTATTGATCGGAAACCATTTGGTATTCCGACCGACCGACAGACAGACAGACCGACCGACCGACCGACCGACATGTGCAAAACAATATACCCCACTTTTTTCAAAAGGGGGCATAATAAATATATTTTATGATAGACAATACGAAAACAAATTATACATAATTACAGTAAAGCAAAAACCATGATTGACTGTAAGAAACTTACTACTTGTGTTTTCATGTAATTATAGGACAAATAAGAAAAATATAAATAATTCTTATTGTCTATCATAAATTTAAAAAACAACAACATATTTTACGATAGATAATAAGAAAAAATCTGGATAAACAGATAAGGCCTGTAAATATGAAAATTTGTTCATGCTCAAGTCAATCGTATGATCAAACTTCAAAAGATTAAAACAGTAAAATGCTTAATGTTTTACTGATTTTCAATATTCCAACTCATTTTAGCTCAAGTTAGGCTCTTCCCATCTTTAATTTAGACAAGAGACATAGTGGTCCTACATCGCTCAACTTATTAAAGGGTTACAAAAGAACCATTGCAAATAATCTTTGTGAAATAGCCACCTCAGGACCGCTAAGACACACAAGGACATGCAAAGACACCTCAACTTTAAGGGAAAGCTACTTTAAAGCACTGTTCTAGGTATTAAGCAGTTAAGAACTAAAAAAAAATATCACATAAAATCATTTTTACCGGTTAAAATCGTTTTTGTTTGTAATAATTACAAAAATGTAGAAAGGGCTCAAAGTCTCAACCAAATGTTCCCCTTTGTCTTTACTGGTTTAGAATGTCTATTTCTATGTTATTAACCTTGCCGGATCAAGTAGAAATTGATCTTATTAACCCTTATTAACCCTACCCTGGCCCTAAATCCTAGTGGTTATTTAGGTTTGTCGTCAACCAATTAACTGTTAGTGTTTCTTATGAAACAGTACCTCTCATGGCACTCATAATATGCATGGACTATTTAACACTATTAAAACACGTTATTTATATTTTGACGGACTAAAACATTATAATTGATGTCTTTCAGTACATATTTTAAAGCTTTGAAATAGATTACCCACTACTGTTAGTGTCTTTGTGTCCTAGCTTGTGTGTCTTGGCGGTATTTACCAATAATAGTTGAGCTAAATTTTGCCCCCTCCATTTGTGATTTCTTGGTTAGATATTTAATTATTTTTCCAGTAATGCATATATACCTGGTGATGATTGAACCCGTGTAACTAGAAATCCTGCTCTCTACCGCTAACTGAGCTAGCTGGGGACCTCAGAGTAAACAGTGGCTCAGTTAGTAACGGCATGAATTTACATAATTTCAAAGACTTCTCTGCCCCTAAACCAGCCCTTTTTACGATTTTTGATATTTCATGTTGCTGGTGTAGGGTCAGAGGAATTTCTATAGTGAAAATGTGGGACTCTCCTCCCCTTCCCAGGAGAGGAACTTTAAACCACTATATCTTTGTAAAACATCATTTAATAAACATTTTAACACTATGCATCTGTTATCTAGATATTATTGAACCTATCTGAACAGAAAAAAATGTTTTGTACACCTCAGATATGTTGTGGTAAAGGTTACAGCAAATATGTATGGCATAAGTACATTTATACATGAGGCATTTGATTTGTCAGATAACTCTGAATTGGATTGCCTCTAACTAAGACCTTATGGTTTAAAAAACAAAAGTTAAAGTTCAGATAGGTTAATAAATATATTGATAATATATTTGTAACATTGAAATATTAATCCAATGCATGGTTACAGAGATATATTGATTTAAGTTCCTCTCCTGCGAGGGGGAGCAAAGTCCCACATTTTCACTATAGAAATTCCTCTGACCCTACACCAGCCACATAAAATATCAAAAATCGTAAAAAGAGCTGGTTTAGGGGCAGAGTAGGCTCAGATTAGGTAAGGGGGGCCAGTCTTGCAAGCTAGACGTGGGTTCAAATCATTGTCCTACACTAGGTATATCTCCATAAAAGTACAATTTACGTCTAAACAGAACTTTATACCGATCGGTTAGTGCAAAACTAAAATTGATTATAAGATTTGCACTGACCAGACAATGTCGATTTCCCTTGAACACTGTAGAACGATTTTGCTTCTTCAGATTTTTAAATTTATATAGAAACTGTGAGATAAATAGTCATTGTTCCAGTTTGCGATGAGTCATTTAACGTGTACAACCCAATTTGTAAAACATTAAAACTTTCGCACAAGTTGCAAGTAAAACATTAAAACTTTCTCACAAGTTGCAAGTCCAATGTATCCGGATTGACGTATCCGAATTGCATGCTTGCGGTCGACAAATATAAACTTCTATTTGGACAAATATATACTCCTGATTAAGACGTAGGAATGTTGGGGCTTGTTTAATGTAATTTTTCAATGTACAATGTATGTTTATTGATATTTACCTCATACGACGTGTATATAATATGTGTTGTTTTGTTATCGTCGTTGTTCATCGTATTATCTGGGGCTGTAGGAATCGGGTAATGTTTATCCATGCACCGTCTTGTCACGGAAAATCCCGAAGTTATGAAGATGCTTGACAGAGTTACCTCCCGTTTATAGCAATTTGCGCTAGAATTTTGTTTTTTTATTACTGGTTCCCTTCCATATCTCGAATAACACAATGCACAATGCTTTGTGCGTTATGAGTGCTTATATTGCAAAAATCAGAACATTGAATTTGTGTATTTCTAATTGATATAAGGTAGAAGTGCAATTTTAACATTAGAATCTACATGTTGAAGGAAAGTTTGATTATGCTGCATGCAGAAGTAATGAAGCAACACAATGAACTCGCTCAATTACATGCACGAATAAGACGGTTATTATTTACACGCAATAGCATGCATAAACATCTTGGTAATAATAATAGAATGTCGATTTACCATTTGAGACTATGCAGTTGTCACTAGTATGAATACACATGTCACTAGTGTGAATACACATGTTAGCAGTCATGATAGAATATAAATTTACCATAATATTAATGTAATTTACATACAAGAATAATGCATGTACATGAATTGATTTTTTACTTAAATACCCTTCCATAGACGCTCATAGATTTACTCCGTAATGTTATTAATCTGTACGTACAAATACTTGGTTAACTGTTATGCTCTTATGTCATCTTAATAATTTAATATGGACAAAGATTATGGATTAGCTGAATTTTAATATGAATAGATCACCACACCAATCTGGGCTTAATGTTTTTGTACCTACATGCAAATTAGCGGAAAAAAACTTTCTCACTGAATTCCAGATAACACCAATTTAAAATTTACTGGGATTTGCGTGGTAGACAAACTCAGTAAATTTCGATTGGAAAAATACGCAATAATGTATAATGTTAAATAATGCGTCTTTATCGATGTGATACACCAGTTAGTAATATTGCGTTGTACACAACGATATCAATTTTAGTTTTTGACAATTTTCCCCTCTTTTTCTTGCAATGGTATCATCTGGTGTCTAGTCCCTTTAACACACGACGTTTCTGTGTCGAGGTGTTACACAGAAGCCACAAGTATGTAGGTCATGGACAAAGGTCAAGGCCGCGGACAACATATCTATTGCACAATCTATGCAAACCTGTACACATCTCTACCTCGAATCCGTGACACGTTCAAAGCAAATCGTACATGAATCTCTCGTATGCATAAATCAATGGTATCTCAACCTCGCACGTCCAGCAGATTTAGAAAAAATGCAAAATTTGTTGCAAAGTGCTTAAAAAAACCCGAGCCATGTTAATTACTTGGGTTGCGATCTCACTGGGTTTGTCAAAATTCTGCATGTCGGAGTTCTACTGTTTAATATTCCCTATATGCAACCCCTCTCTCTCAAACCTACACCTCGGCACGTGCATTTTATCTAACCAGATTAGGTGATAATGAAAAAGTTTGTAGTACCGTCTGTGTGTTGTTAAAAACAGAGGTTATTTTTAAACACTTCTTCACTAGTAGAACGGGCCTACAAATCGTATTTGGTCTAGTTACGCCCCTGGCCACATCTGATCTAAAACCTGCCTACGTATCAATGGTCCACATTGAATTATGCAGCTTTAAAAATTATTTCAATAAAAGATGTCTCAATGAATTTAACAAAAATATAATTGTAGGGTGTTTCAAATACATTACATATAAACGTCAACTACGCCCCGTCAGGACAGCTCTAACTCTTAATTCAAGTATCACAACAAAACTAAGAGGTGTTAAAATGCCATTGTATTCAAACAATGCCTTTAGCCCATTGACACGTCAACTTATAGGATTGAGCGATATTTTCTTCTTCTTCTTCTTCTTCTTCTTCTTCTTCTTCTTCTTCTTCTTCTTCTTCTTCTTCTTCTTCCAATAAAGTGCATCACCAAGTATTAGACAACAGCTACCTCCAGCCGTCGTGCACCTACTTATGTTACAAGGACGTTATTAATACTGCAGAAATGTTTGATATGGAATTATCAACTCGCTACGCTCGCTGATAACCTATACATAGTTATCATTGCACTGTACGACCAGCCATGTACGTTAATTGGTCAGCCCTGCATGTATATTGTTCAATGGAAGGCGGGAGGCGAGACATGGACCTTTCAAAGTGACGGCCATCAAACAAACTTACCTTATGCATGTATGTTTTGTGTGTTTTCCATTCATTAGCCCGGCTGATATTAAAATGAAATGTTTTGTGGGATTATGCCGAAACGTTTCTATTGATTTTGCGTTTTTCTTGCAATGGCTGTGAGTAAATAAACCGTTCACATAGTCAGATCATTATAAAAGGACATGCGGAGTAGTTTAGTACCGAGTCATCCACAATTATATATACGATCTCTATCAGTTGATTTCACTTATTATTTGCAAAGCTTATTTCTTAAGTTCACTAATGTGTGTGTGTGGGGGGTGGGTGACGCTCCACCCGTGAGCTGCCATGGTACGAAATACACAAAAACAAGAGGAAAATAAACGGAAGGGAAATATCATTTATTGAAATAACACTCTTGCTTTAATATAATTGAAAAAACGCGAGAAATTTAAAAAAATAAATATCATTAAAACTTATGATTTAAATTATAATACTAGTAATGATGATTAGAAATAGATGCTGAATATGGTTTTGGTGCTGATGATGCAGTTGTTGTTATTTTAAAGGATATTCCTAGGATCACAGCTATCGTATGAGGCCATGGTATAGTCGCGCTGCTATCTCTTCCCCGACTACCTGACGTACTCCCACGCACCTGTATTTCTTCGCACCAACTGCCGTCGACAAAACAACAACCAAACATAAGTTCCATTTCGCTTACTTCTGTGCAAAAGAACGTATTTTGGGCAAAAATATATATTTCGTATTTTTAGTTTTAACGAATGTTGATGGTTTTGCACTATGAGGATGCACTTTTGTTCGAAAGCCTGTCTAGTTAAAACGATTTTTTTTTCTTTATAAATAAATACTTTAAATTTAAAAAACAACAACACAAAAAACAACAACAATAACACATTTTAATCTCGTAAAACAGAAGTTTTAATTATCTAAACAATCCGAATTTAAGAAAGACACGAATATCGGCATTTTCTGTTGGTTTTAGAAATTTTACAGTGAGAGTGTAAAAGGTGCCAGCATTTTCCCCAAGATTTCTTTAACCAAACCCGGGTAGCAGAAAATGTTTATCTCATTTTCGTGTATACTAATATACAATTATATAATATTGCACATTTGTGCAGACATTTTATGATAACGGTAGGTTGCTTCGTCTGTATTGGGATTACTCATAATATCTAGAATGGAAATAGTAAATTTCTTGACAAGAGGATAGTCTGATGAAATATGTAAGTATACGCATAGTTTACATGTTTCAGCGTCTATGGTACCGGAAGTGTCCCTTCATGCAACCGGAAGTGACTGAAGTGATGCTGCGCCAGTGAGCAGCTATGGTATAAATTTAACAACACATAGCTGGATTCAATAGCTTGAATATCATTGATGCTACAAAGATGTAAGATATAATTATATTCGAAGTTCATGAGTAATATTATAATTACGATGACGACACCTCACCGATGACGACACCTCACCGATAACGCAAGGGGAGATACCTAACCGATGACGCAATGGGCGACTTCTCACCGATGACGACACTTCACCGATGACGCTATGGGCGACGCCTCACCGATGACGCTATGGGTGATACCTCACCGATGACGCTATGGGTGATACCTCACCGATGACGCAATGGGTTATACCTAACCGATGAAGCTTTGGAAGGCACCTCACCGATGACGCAATGGGTGATAACTCATCGATGACGCAATGGACGACACCTCACCGATTACGCAATGGGCGACTTCTCACCGAGGAAGACACTTCACCGTTGACGCTATGGGTGATACATCGCCGTTGACGCTATGGGTGATACATCGCCGTTGACGCTATGGGTGACAACTCACCGTTGACGCTATGGGCGACACCTCACCGTTGACGCTATGGGCGACACCTCACCGAAGCCGCAATGGGTGATACATCGCCGTTGACGCTATGGGCGACACCTCACCGATGACGCTATGGGTGATACATCGCCGTTGACGCTATGGGTGATACATCGCCGTTGACGCTATGGGCGACACCTCACCGAAGCCGCAATGGGTGATACATCGCCGTTAACGCTATGGGCGACACCTCACCGATGACGCTATGGGTGATACATCGCCGATGACGCTATGGGTGATACATCGCCGTTGACGCTATGGGTGATAGATCACCGTTGACGCTATGGGCGACACCTCACCGAAGCCGCAATGGGTGATACATCGCCGTTGACGCTATGGGCGAAACCTCACCGATGACGCTATGGGTGATACATCGCCGTTGACGCTATGGGTGATACATCGCCGTTGACGCTATGGGCGACACCTCACCGAAGCCGCAATGGGTGATACATCGCCGTTGACGCTATGGGCGACACCTCATCGATGACGCTATGGGTGATACATCGCCGATGACGCTATGGGTGATACATCGCCGTTGACGCTATGGGTAATACATCACCGTTGACGCTATGGGCGACACCTCACCGTTGACGCTATGGGCGACACCTTACCGAAGACGCAATGCGCGACACTTCATCGATGACGATACCTCACCGATGAGGCTATGGGAGACACCTCGCCGATGACGCTATGGGCGACACATCAACGATGACGCTATGGGTGACATCTCAGCGATGACGCTATGTGTGATACCTCACCGATGACACTATGGGTGATACCTCACCGATGACGCAATAGGCGACACCTCATTGATGACGCTATTGGCGACACGTCAGCAAAACGCTATGGGGGATACATCACCGATGACTCTATGGGCGACACCTCACCGATGACGCTATGGGCGACACCTCACCGATGACGCTATGGGCGACGCCTCACTGATGACGACACCTCACCGATGACGCTTTTGGCGACACCTCACCGATGACGCTATGGGCGACGCCTCACTGATGACGACACCTCACCGATGATGCTTTTGGCGAAACCTCACCGATGACGCTATGGGCGACGCCTCACTGATGACGACACCTCGACGATGACGCTATGGGCGACACCTCACTGATGACGACACCTCGACGATGACGCTATGGGCGACGCCTCACTGATGACGACACCTCGACGATGACGCTATGGGCGACACCTCACCGATGACGTAATCGGCGACACCCCATTGATGACGCTTTGGGTGACACCTCACCGATGACGATACCTCGACGATGACGCTATGGGCGACGCCTCACTGATGACGACACCTCGACGATGACGCTATGGGCGACACCTCACCGATGACGTAATCGGCGACACCCCATTGATGACGCTTTGGGCGACGCCTCACTGATGACGATACCTCGACGATGACGCTATGGGCGACGCCTCACTGATGACGACACCTCGACGATGACGCTATGGGCGACGCCTCACCGATGACGATACCTCACCGATGACGCAGTCTTGTTACCAGTAATTAATATTATCCATATATGCATTATCTAAGAAGTCGTTAAAGGTGTATCACTCAAGAATTATGCTTTTTATACACGTGTATGTATTGATATTAAATACGAGTGTCACTTTAAATTTGTTTTCAATAAAAAAAATCGGTGAATTGCTATAAGTATACATTTATAGTGAACATGTTGATGTTTCTTATTTATAAAACGGTCAAATTTAAAGAATAAAATGATATGAATAAACTGTTTTATATTAAATGATAATAATTGACATGGAACAGTGTATAAGGTTCTTGAAGAACGTTGGCTGTGTCTGCAATTTGTGTGGTTTGGCGCCAGGTCAATCGTAACAACTCGGCCATCTCCGGCAAGCTACGAGATAGACCTCGTAAATAGTAGTAAGGTGATAGATGTGCCCGCCTTCTGGTAGTAAAATGGTCTGGTAATAGATGTGTCCGACAGTCACCAAAATATATATTCATATAAATGCTATCAGATGCATTTCGGAGCCTGCTAAAATCTACAACCGTAAAGTGTGTATTTGTAGACAAAAACACTTTTACTGACTTTTGCTTAAATTAGAAATACTTTTCCTTGCATGATTATTTTGATATAACGTACTTCATGAGTGTGTTGTATAATTTTTACGTATCTTACTTCAAGATCAAGTCAACATTTATTATCCAGCCTTAAATTTGACTTCTTAGTCATATACTATTAGCTTATCATCTTCATCATCATCATCCTCATCATCCCACCACCACCATCACCATCACCACCACCACCAACAACAATACCACCATCATCATCATCATCATCATCGTCGTCGTCACCACCACCAGTATCATCATCATCAACACAACCACCACCAGCACCACCATCGCCGTCGTCATCATCATCATCACTATCACATCATCATCATTATCATCAGCGTCACAACCACCACCACCACCATAATCGCCATCATCACTGACGTCTACATCGTTGTCGTCGTCATTATCATCATCATCATCATCATCACCGACATCGTCGCCGTGGTTGCAGTCTTCATTGTCACCACCATCACCACCATTACCATCATCATCATCATCATCATCATCATACTCATCATTCTAACACATTTTCATCCTCTGACATCATATTAAATACAAATCAAACAATAATTTCAACGTTTAATCATATCTTCATCAATAATACTCCAATTGTGTGACATGTTAAATAATAGGCCATTGTATATTCTTTCAGTTAGGTTACTAAATGTGTTTATTGTTTGGGTATTTCTTTTGAAGCATTTGTCGATAATGCACCAGTCAATTATAACCACGCCCCTCATCCAGGTCCGGGGAATAGCGGGGAATTGGACTTCCGTTCCTGCCAAGCCCGGGTAAAATCCCCGTCTTGCGGAGACGAATTGCTGGTAAGATCCCCGTTTAATGCCCTCGCACCCCAGAGACCCTAGGTAAAGCCAATTCCTCGCTATATTTGGCGCGAAGACAAAACCACCGCACTCACACGGCACTGCAGGGCCACCAGGAAGGTAAAAACACGGCCAATTTCCCCGCCTTTCCCCGGTATACCCCCGGACCTGAGGGCCGTGGTTACAATTGACTGGTGCATAAATGATATCATAGTTTTGTAGATAGCATTATAATAATGTAAAATTTATGTAATAGATCATAAAAATTAAAAAAGTCAACGTGTTATTGATACATTTCTATAATACAGAATATGAAAACAGCTGAGCAAGAATGACATTGTGAATAAAGAAATAAGTTAAATATTCCATATCAATTAATAATCTCTTAGCGAAGTAAGTACTTTACATTTATCAAATGATATCACATCAAACTAGGAAATTAGTTGATTTATTGAGGGATTCTTTTAAAAAAATGTCCATCAAGTTGAACCTACTATTGCACGTGTTGATTACGGACTGTTGTGTTATAATAAAAAAAGAAAGTTTTCATCCAAGTTCGATATATTTAACAACACCAGCCACAACGACATTGCTGTGTCATCTGTCAAGATAAATCTATTTTAGGATGCATGTAAATACACAACATAAATCAAATTAACTGAATACACATAGAAAGTGGTTGATAATAATTAGTTCCCGGAAAAGTAACATATATTTCTATAAATAGAATGACACTTTCATTGATTGTTTCACTGTTTTTCATCAAATATGAATTCCATAATCGATGCTAACACTTAACTTATTGTTCACATTTTGGTGAATTTGAAATGAAGCCCTACACTCGTATTGTGAAATACGAGAACCTCGAATGACGGCGAACTGTTCATATGTTCTCGGATGTCTTTCATCTCACTGGCAGGTTTCACCGTGCAGTCCCGCATGTTGCATGTAATGGTGTGTGGTATGTTCTTCATCGTCTCTATCAGACTCCGCACCGCCTCCGCTGTCATTGTCACATCATCAAGTGTAATATCGGTGATGGAGGCTGGAGGGAGGAGGTGGAGCTCACCTAGATCTGTACTCTTTATGTCAAGGTGTTGTAACTGAGGGAGACTTGGTAGTGTATCCACAAGTAACTGGACATTCTTAACTTTCCATAACTCAACACGTTGTAGTTTACTCCACCTTTGATCGTGTTTAAATAATCTAAACATGTACATTTCAACATTCGATGATACACTCAATAAGGTACATGTTGTAATATGTGTTGGATCAACCTGCACACGTGTTGTATGGTCTCCGTCTATACGCAGATATTCCAGCCTGTGACACTGGGACAGGTCATACTCCCCATCACGGTTCCACAGTGTCACTGCTTTGAGGGAGTCGGAGGAGGATGTGATCACCTCCTGCAGCTCTTCCCCATTAATTTGATCATTGCATCCAATGATCTCTAGTGCCTGAATACGTTCCTTGTTTATCATCATCAGCTTTTTTAACACTACGACATCCTTGTATATATTAATCCAGAAGTGTGCGAGATAGAGCAGTATGTCACCATAGTTGTTCGCCCTGGCTTCACGGTGTCCGGAGAGAATCAGGTCCTGAAGTAGTCTAGCCTCTCTACTGTAGATTGGTCGGTATGGTGGTATAGAACTATTGATCCATGAAGGCATGTCTGGTATAGAACTATTGATCCATGAAGACATTTGTACACCGAGCTCGGGCTTCATTCCACATATGAAAATAAATGTCTGAGAAACATCTCCCAAGATATTTTCCTTATTATCTTGTTCGTACTTGCTTGATAGCTGACTGAAGTCGTTTTCATTTAAACATAAATGAAGAGCCGCTAAAAACTCTTGAAGTGTTTTATGAAAGAATGAAAAGTGAGATGATCTCTTGATTAATGAGTTGGATTTCTTCTCTGTGAGTAAGCCTGACTTCAATGCAAATTCAACCTGCTTCCTGCTTAACAAATCGTCGACTGTTTTGTTGCTGAAAACAACAGACGAATCTCTGCACTCTGAATACAAAGTTGTGTATGCTAACTTTGCCAGCGCAAGGTAAACCATGGGATTTTGCACGAAGCATTCATGTTCCATTAATACAGATGGCAGTTCTATTTTCGGAATTTTATGCTTCCGTTGCATATTACTACATCTACATGATAGCATGTTTATCACGCCAGCATAAATGTCACACTTTGAATCGGTTAACGATTTGCCCTCGAACCACAGGCACACGAGCTGGGTGATACTGATAGGTGCTGACAATAATCCTGTAAGACCTTTCGCTGACACCATTTCCATGAAAGCCTCTGGTGTCCGTTCATCCTCATTTCCCCCATTAAGAATGTTGATGATATTTTCCACGAGTTGCTTTGTGTCTGCTGCTCCTTCTATTTCAAGATATTTGTCGATCTTTGAATCCTGCACTCTAAACTGTGACATTCGCCAGGGACGCGTTGTCGTGAGGAGTGTGGCCTTGTTGGCCGAATTTCGGAAAGGGGTGACTTTTTCCTCAGTTTTGCAGGTACAGTTTACGTTTTCCGGATGGGTCCATTCGTCGAGGCCGTCAGCTATGATTAAACATGTTTCACTTTCCAGCACCGTCTGTAATAGCCGGTAGCCATCATCGGCATCCTTCTCGTGGTAGATTTTACGTATAAGTTGATCCTTGATCATTTCTGCTAGATCACACGTTTTACCTGAATCTCGTAGGGTGACATGGAACAAAAATGCAAACTCTTTGAAGAATTCTGGGTCGGCAAAGCTTGTTTTAATACCGACGTTTTCCTCCGCTGGTAAATATTGGTGAGTCCAATCCAGGGCACACATTACGGAGAATGTAGATTTGCCATTGCCCGGTTCTCCAACAAGGAAAACATTTCTGAGCAACTGAATTTCTTTTATGAAAACATCTGAAAATTTTGCAATTTTTTTACCGCTTTCTTTGTTGTCAATTTTGCCGATTTTTCGATGATCTTTCTCTACAATTTTCGGTGCCACGTAGAATTTCCTGAGTTTGGCGTTCTTTTCTCCGAGAATGGGAGATATCGGCATGTCGGCCAAAGTGGTTCGGTAATGGTTCGCCAAACGTAGTCGTAATCCTGAAGTAAATGTATAGATATATCTTTAAAAACATAAGAATAAGAACATATACGTTTGCATTATCACAAAACACTTGGTGAGAAAACAGAAATCAGTTTTGTGACAAGACGCTCGGTACAAAAGATAAAAATAAGCAATATCACAAGACCTTGATGCAGACGATAAGTAATATCAACAAACGCTTGTTAAGAAGATTAGAAGCAGAATTATCAAAAGACGTCTGTTGCAAAAAATAAGTAGCAGCCTTTAACAAGAGGCCCGGGACCAAAGATAAGAAGCAGCATTATCACAAGATGCTTGTTACAGAAGATAAGTAGCAGCCTTTACCAAGACATTTGGTCCAGAAGATAAGTAACAGCATTATTACAAGACGCTTGGTACATAAGATAAGAGGCGGAATTATTACAAGACGCTTGTTACAGAAGATAAGAAGCAGCATTATCACAAGACGCTTGTTGCAGCTGATAAGAAGTAGCATTATCACAAGACGCTTGTTACAGACAATAAAAGGCAGCATTGTCACAAGACGCTCAGTTCAGCAGATAAGAAGTAGCATTATCACAAGACGCTTAGTACAGAAGATAAGTAGCAGCAATATCACAAGAAGCTTGTTGCAGAATATATGTAGCAGCATTATAATAAGACGATTAGAAGCAACATTATAAGTATATATCACAAGTTTCCGGTACGGATAGAAAAGTCCGACCCGGGAGCACGCGCGTAAACTGGTAACGAGGCTTGCCGAGTCACCGGCCACGCAACGTGCCCGAGGGTCGGATTTTCCTATTCGGACCGGAAAAACATGATTGATATTTTTTCTTGCACATCTAAAATTATCAAATTGTGGTAAAATTGATATAGATTTGTACATTTTACGAAACAGCGCGTGCGACATCGTTTACTGACGTCATAAACCGCAATTATTTTAGTTTAGTTTAAACATATTTATTTTACAACGATTGTGAAACAAGTTATTAAAACATTATATTAATCACTCTCGTTGGCACGATATTACGCGATAGTGTGGTCTTGTGTTTTGGAGGAAACCGGAGAACCCGGAGGAAACCCACTTGTCCGGCTTGGTGACCACAAACCAAACTCACATTCGCCCAAGCCGGGAATCGAACCCGGGTCGCTTAGGTGAGAAGCGAGTGCGCTAACCACTGCGCTAACCGGACAGCCAATTATTTTAAATAACTATTAATGTCAAATAGTTACTCTGAAAATCGCGTTTTTTATGATTATTTATTTCCAATTTTAATCAAAAGTCTTGCATACTTATATATTTGATTGCGCTTTACTGAAATGGTTAAATATACTTTTCATAAACCAAACAATAAAAGAAATTAAAAGTGACACGTGGATGCGCGTGACTCATCTAACATAGGGGGTGTAAGACGGGGTTTTCCAGCACTGGTGACATAACCGGAAACACACGTCCGGTATGCAAAAATATCATAAGACGCTTGGTACAGGTGATAAGAAGCAGAAATATCACAAGACGCTTGGTAAGAAGAAAGGCAGCAATAGTGTAATGGTTGTATAAATTAAAAGTTGTATGAGTTCTTATAAGTATCTATCATGTGTTTCCGGTACGGATAGAAAAATCCGACCCGAGGGCAAGCGCGTAAGCCGGTAACGAGGCTTTCCGAGTTACCGGTCACGCAGCGTGCACGAGGGTCGGATTTTTCGATCCGGACCGGAAAAAACATGATTGATGTTTTTCTTGCATACCTAAAAGTATGAATTAGTGGAAAAATTGACGTAGAAAACGTACTTTAGTACATTTCAGCAAAAAGCGCGTGCGACGTTGTGTACTGGCTTCATAAAGCGCAGTCATTTTAAATCACTATCGACGTCAAAGAGTTCCTTTAAAAATCGCGCTTTTACGATTATTTCTTTTCAATTTTAATTAAAAGTATTGTATACTTATATTTATGATTCCGCTTTATTGAAATTGCAAACTATACTTTTCATAAACCATACAATAAAAGAAATAAAAAATGGCGCGTTGTTGCGCGTGACTCATCTTACATGGGGGTGTAAGATGAGTTTTTCCAGCACCGGTCACATGACCGGAAACACACGTCCGGATAGAAAAAAAACCCGACTCGATGGCACCTGCGTTGCCAGGTAACGAAGCTTGCCGAATTACCGGCTGCGCAGCATGCCCGAGAGTCGGATTTTTCGATCTCGAACCGAGGAACCGACACATATGCTAGACATTTTTCTAGCATACCTTGAATTACAATATTTTGTGAAAAAATACATGAAAAAGCGCATGTTTGTACATTTTACCAAAAAGGGCGTGCGATGATGTTTACTCACGGCATGACGCGCAGTAAGTTTTATTCACGGCATACGTCAAGAAGTTTCTGAGTATCACGTCTTTTAAGGGTTACTTTTTGTTTTGAAGGCATATTTTAGTAAAGTTTATGATTATCGCACTCATCTATTGAAATCTCATAATTATAGTTACATAACGAGTATAATAAAAGAAATAGAAAGTATTACGTCACAGCGCGTGACTCATCTGGCATGGCAGGGGTGCCAGATGGAATTTTCTTGCATACCGGACGTGTGTTTCCGGTCCCCATGTAAGAGGAGTCACGCGCAACAACGCGCCACTTCTTATTTCTTTTCTTGTATGGAATATGAAAAGTAAATTATGCCATTTCAATAAAGCGCAATTAAATATGTAAGTATTCGCGCGCTTTGGTGAAATGCACAAAAGTGCGTTTTCTACGTCAATTTTTCCACAAACTGATAATTTAAGATATGCAAAAAATAAATAATCATGTGTTTCCGGTCCGGATCGAAAATTCCGACCCTCGGGCACGCTGCGTGTCCGATAACTCGGAAAGCCTCGTTACCGCGTTTACGCGCGTGCCGTCGGGTCGGATTTTTCTATCCGTACCGGAAACACATGATACTTATATTCCAGCACGGCTGACGTCACCGGAAATGCCTATCAGGTGTGCTAGAAATGCAGAGTTTCAACACAATCTTATCTTTCTTAACGAAAGTTAGTGGGCGGAAACCATTTTTCTTTCTTAGAAACAGTGACCTACACCCTACTACTCATCACAGCCCCAAGCTAGCTTTTTACATAAGCCGCCATACACACAGTTTCATCCATATCCATATACGTCAATTTGATCAAAAGCGTCTCTTACCTTCCTTCAATATCTCCCCTTCGTTCTCAGCACTGATCTTGAAATCGTCTGTTTGCAGCTGTCAACAAAACAGATCAAGACATTAAGCATCCAATAATTCAAAGGCTATTTTACAAAATAATATAAACTATAAACTTATATTATAAAGACAAATTTGAACAGAAAACAGTTTTACTACATCAGAAAGTGTATGTACGTTGTCATAAAGGTGACATGTGTAAATAAAACAATTTTTTATCTCGGGATCTCAACTAAATTACTCGTTCCCACGACTTGCATGTTGTTGCCACGACTTAATAATTTCGAGGCCACCACTTCGTACGTTTAAGACGTGGGAGGGTTCAGATCAGTTGACGATTTGTGTCATGGGTCTGTCAAGGGTCGTGACCCATCGGTACGCAACCTTGGTTTGGCCTCGCTTCTAATAAGGTCAAATAGGGACTCCCACCTACACTTAAGTCCGTTGGTCTGATTAGATGCAAGGTCAAATAGGGTCCCCGACCATCACTTAATTCCGGTGATCTACTAGTAATTAGGTACATGGTCAATTAGGGATTCCCACCTATACTAAAGTCATGTGATCTAATTAGATACATGGTCAAATACGGACCCCCACCTAAACTTAAGTCCGGTGATCTAATTACGTGCAAGGTCAAATACGGACCCCACCTACACTAAAGTCCCGTGATCTAATCAGGTGCAAGGTCAAATACGGACCCGCACCTACACTAAAGTCAGTTGATCTAATTAGGTGCACAGTCAAATAGGGACCCCCACCTACACTAAAGTCCGGTGATCTAATCAGGTGCAAGGTCAAATACGGACCCCCACCTACACTAAAGTCCCGTGATCTAATCAGGTGCAAGGTCAAATACGGACCCGCACCTACACTAAAGTCAGTTGATCTAATTAGGTGCACAGTCAAATAGGGACCCCCATCTTCACTGAAGTCCGCAGTGTTCGAAATTCGCGGTAGCCCGATAGTCCGAGGCTACCAAATTTCAGCTGGGGCTAACGATTTTCCACAGAAACTAGCCCGACCGGGCTACCGTTTTTTCCTTATGTGAGTTAAAAAAGACCATGCCAATTAAATGCGTAACACATCGTTTTTTTGTTGTTGTTTTTTCGCCATGCCTTATTATTTAAGAATGCGTCCTTTAAGGCGACTGGAGCGACTAAGTCGCCTTGACAACGGCGAAGTCGGATTCGCCGGAATTTATGATGATCAAAAAGCTAAATGCTCTGCGATTCAGGGCTCAAGCCATGTGCTGAATGTTTGTTTATTCAATCAATGAATATAAACACATGTAAAAATTAATAATGCCCGAAGTGACAAGTAATTATCGATCAGTTTTTAACCAGTAACTGTGTCTGTTAGCAGCAGTCAAACTCTATGACGTCAATAACTCCGCCCATTAATGTATGTAAATTAACGGATGACATCGGCAGTTTTCGACAACTACGATGGCTATGAAAATCAACAATGCCAAAATAGAAATATCAACATTGATATTTTATTTATTTTGTTTAAATATATTTTATTTATTAGCTAAAATAAAAAGAAAGATATTTAAGTTTCTAATGCGAACAGAAATAAATCATTCTACAAGCATCGTCTTAAATGCGCAGGAAACAGGTGCCCGTTTACTTCATGACAAATTTAATCAAAGTGAAAGGAGAACTGTCGGATATAGTTAAATCGTTGTCAGTGTACAGTATAGTAAGGTTCTATTTTATACCTTTGAATTGCTTTGCCATTTATTTTAAAGAACAATTATAGTAATATTGGCAATATAAACATCGATATATTTTTGTTGTTTCTTCCGAAACTTGAAAGTGAAACTGAAAGTTGAAAAGAGAAAAATGTCATTGCACAATCGCTGGGGCATATCGGATTTGACAAGGATGCATTGGATAACAGAACTAAAAGTACATAATTCTTTCCATTGAATAAATGATATGTCCAGAAAACATGTTTCTCTTTTTATTACCTTTTTGAAAACTTTATTATGCATCAGTCAATTGTAACCACGGCCCCTCCAGGTCCGGGAAATAGCGGGGACTTTGACTTTCGGTCCAGCCAAGCCCAGGTAAACCCCCCGAACTGATAAGTAAAATCCCCGCCAAATGCCCCCGCACCCCAGAGACCCTAAGTAAGGCACATTCCCCGCTATATTTGGCGCGAATACAAAACCACCGCATTCACCCGGCACTGCGGGGCCACCGGGAAGTTAAAAACACGGCCCATTTCCCCGGTATAACCCCGGACCTTGGGGGGCCGTGGTTACAATTGACTGGTGCATTAGTTATGCTACGTTTACACTATGTTTCCGGTGGCCACGGCAGCCCCGTTTGCCCGAAACGTATTGCGCCGTGGGATTTTGGCCATTTTTGTCGCCATAAACAATTTTTGTTAGGTTGTGCTAAGTTTCCTCACGTTTTATCGTGGTAACCGTGACAAGCCGTAGGGGCGAAAAAGTGGTTCGTCCAAGGTGCACTTAGGTCCGGGCGCGGTTTACCAGGGATGCATGTACGTTGCGTCCCGGTCTGATACGTTCTGATAGGATCCCTCACGTTGTTCACGTCTTGATCAAGGTCTGATGCGTTTTCCACGTTTTGTCAAGGCCTCCTATGCATCGAACGCGAACACCGCAGAGCTTTGGATTACGTTTGTGTCCACGGTATAAAGAAAATCCCCCAGGCAACAGCAATTACTGTATCAGAATACTTCGACAAGTAAACATGAATTCCCAAGATGAAAACGATTTTGTGTTTTCACCGCAAATGAAACGTAACGAAACGGCTATCGTCCACCTTGGCTTGCCGTGAAAACCGTGACAAAACGAAGCACGACGTAACAAAACTAGAAAGGAACTTCAGATGCCGGGGATTACATATTATTCCCGCCCCCCTACGGACGATTTATAAGTTGTGTAACGGCCTATTACGTACTGTCACGTGTCATTGCGTTTACCCCGTTTTACTACGACCTACTACGTTTCTCATCCACACCGTGGCTGCCGTGGCAATTTTTTTGACAGTTTGAAATTCTGGCCCGGCATGCACGACAATAACGGTCTGTCACGTTTGCATATCCCGTTCCCCCCGCGCTGTCTCATGTTTATCCCGTTTTCTCCACGGTTGTCTGAAACGGGGCTGCCGTGGCCACCGGGAACATAGTGTAAACGTAGCATTACTGAACTTTTGATGACTACACTATTATATGTATGACTATAATTTATTATTGACGCATTGTTCAGATTGGGGAACATTTATTGAAACTGTATGGGCGTGCTTGATTAGATGATCAGAATCGTTGTGGAATCATATTCAAACTTCCAAAAATTATTCCGATCGAGTGATACTTTATAGTGTTTAAGTTTGGGCTAGTGAAATTGGTTTCGGGCTAGTAAAATTTCCTATCTGGTAGCCCGAATGGGCTAGTAGATTCAAATCCGAATTTCGTACACTGTAAGTCCGGTGATCTAATTAGGCGCACGGTCAAATAGGGGCCCTCACGTACACTGTAAGTCCGGTGATCTTATTAGGTACACGGTCAAATAGGGGCCCTCACGTACACGAAAGTCCGGTGATCTAATTAGGTACACGGTCAAGTAGGGGCCCTCACGTACAAGAAAGTCCGGTGATCTCATTAGGTGCAAGGTCAAGTAGGGGCCCTCACGTACACGAAAGTCCGGTGATCTTATTAGGTGCAAGGTCAAGTAGGGGCCCTCACGTACAAGAAAGTCCGGTGATCTCATTAGGTGCAAGGTCAAGTAGGGGCCCTCACGTACAAGAAAGTCCGGTGATCTAATTAGGCGCACGGTCAAATAGGGGCCCTCACGTACAAGAAATTCCGGTGATCTCATTAGGTGCAAGGTCAAGTAGGGGCCCTCACGTACACGAAAGTCCGGTGATCTAATGAGGTACACGGTCAAATAGGGGCCCTCACGTACACGAAAGTCCGGTGATCTAATTAGGCGCACGGTCAAATAGGGGCCCTCACGTACACGAAAGTCCGGTGATCTTATTAGGTACACGGTCAAATAGGGGCCCTCACGTACACGAAAGTCCGGTGATCTAATTAGGTGAAAGGTCAAATAGGGGCCCTCACGTACACGAAAGTCCGGTGATCTAATAAGGTGCAAGGCCATATAAGGGACGCCCACTTACACTAAAGTCCGGTGATCTAAATAAGTGCAAGGTAAAATGAGGACCCGCACCTACACTAAAGTCCGGTGATCTAAATAAGTGCAAGGTAAAATAAGGACCCGCACCTACACTAAAGTCCGGTGATCTAAATAAGTGCAAGGTAAAATAAGGACCCGCACCTTCACTAAAGTCCGGTGATCTAATTAGGTGCAATGTCAAATAGGTACGCCCACTTACACTAAAGTCCGCTGATCTAATTAAGTGCAAGGTAAAATAGGGACCCGCACCTACTTCCAGTGTTTACCTGTCGCAATGTCCTGTGAAGGAAAACATGTTTTCGCTTTGTCTGTAGGTGGATCAAATAGGGCCCTGACCTACACTAAAGTTTGTTGATCTAATTAAGTGGAAGGTCAAATAGGGACCCCCACCTACAGTAAAGTCCGTTAATATTATTAAGTGCAAGGTCGAATAGGGGCCCCACCTACACTTCAGTCCGTTGATCTGATTAGGTGCACAGTCAAATAGGGAACCCCACCTACACTAAAGTCCGGTGACCTAATTAAGTGGAAGGTCAAATAGGGCCCCCACCCATACTAAAGTCCGGTGATCTGATCAAGTGAAAGGTCAAATAGGAACCCCCCCCCCCCGGCCTACAGTAAAGTCCGTTGATATAATTAAGTGCAAGGTCGAATAGAGGCCCCCACCTACACTAAAGTCCGTTGATCTGATTAGGTGCATGGTCAAGTAGGGTCTAAAGTCCGGTGACGAGGTCAAACCATACTATTCTAAATTGTATTCAATAAACGCATACCTGATCCGCACTAAAAGGTAGTCCACTCGATATAATTCCCAATCGCTCCTCTTACACAAGAGTACAGAAATATCTTTGCACGAGTATCGAATCTGATATAAAACAAGAGCTGTCACAGAGACAGCGCGCTCGACTATTCCGCCGCTTTTCAGTGTAAGGATTGAAAAGTTTTGGCGAAACATGCATGGATCACTGTTAGATTAGATTTCAATGCAATACATGATGTGCGGAGATATTAACATCAATGTGGTTACATGCAAAATTTTAACCAGAATTTTTAAGTGTAATAATAAAGGGCCATTATTTGCAAAACACAGTTATCTAACTTGATTATTCAATTAGGTTGGGTGGTTGAATACCATTGTATAAAGTCTCAATGCGATACATTAAGTAGTTGCTAAGATATTATCCTACGTCACATAGGATAATATCTCAGCAACTACTATGTGTGCTAAGGCCTAAAAAAAATTGTTTGGTTAGGGTTACATCCTCTTCAAAAATAGGTAGGGTAGGTAGGCTTTTTACTTTTTGTATTTTATTTTTTTATTAGACTTTATATAAGAATGTCATTTTCATCATTGGAGAATGGTGTTAAAGTTGTCGTCTATATAAGCATCTAAGGTTTTAAACTACATATTCAAAAGCACCAAAAAAAAAAGATTTTTTTTTGATTTTTTTAAGTTTTTCATTTTTTTTTTCCAACCGACTATAAAAACGGTAGGGTCGGCGCCTATTCCGTAGGTAGGGTCGGGTAACCCGAACCAAATGTATTTTTTTTAGGCCTAACAAGACCTTAACCAGAATTTCTAAGAAGCATAATAAAGGGGCAAAAATTATATAATATGAAAGATAGAGTTATCTTACTTGATTAAATAAGAAGGTTAAATGGTTGGGAGCCTGTGTGTAAAGTTTCAATGCAATACATGATGTATTTGCTGAAGCATTGACTTAAAAGTGGTTACATGCAAAACCTTAACCAGAATTTCTATGTTGAATAAAAAGGGGCCATTATTTGAATTTAATGCAAACTAGAGTTATCTTACTTGGTTATTTAAGTAGATTGGATGGTTGAGTACCATTTTATAAAGTCTCAATGCAATACATCAAGTAGTTGCTGAGATATGTGTGCTTACATGCAAAACCTTAACCAGTATTTCTGAGTTGAATAATTAAGGGCAATTATATGCATTAAATGCAAACTAGAGTTATCTAATTTCGTAAATCAAGTAGCTTGGATGGTTGAGTACCATTGTATCAAGTCTCAATGCAATACCTCAAGCAGTTGCTGAGATATTAACCTATGTGTGCTTGCACGCAAAACCTTAACCAGAATTTCTCAGTCAAATAATAAAGGCCTATTATTTGCATTAAATGCAAACTAGAGTTATCTAACTTCATAAATTAAGTAGGTTGGATGGTTGAGTACCATTGTATCAAGTCTCAATGCAATACCTCAAGTAGTTGCTGAGATATTAACCTATATGTGCTTGCACGCAAAACCTTAACCAGAATTTCTAAGTCAAATAATAAAGGCCTATTATTGGCATTAAATGCAAAGTAGAGTTATCAAACTTGGTTAATTAAGTAGGTTGGATGGTTGAGTACCATTGTATTAAGTCTCAATGCAATACCTGAAGTAGTTGCTGAGATATTAACCTATGTGTGCTTGCACGCAAAACCTTAACCAGAATTTCTAAGTCAAATAATAAAGGCCTATTATTTGCTTTAAATGCAAACTAGAGTTATCTAACTTGGTTAATTGAGTAGGTTGGATGGTTGAGTACCATTGTATCAAGTCTCAATGCAATACCTCAAGTAGTTGCTGAGATATTAACCTATGTGTGCTTGCACGCAAAACCTTAACCAGTATTTCTAAGTCAAATAATAAAGGCCTATTGTTGGCTTTAAATGCAAAGTAGAGTTATCAAACTTGGTTAATTAAGTAAGTTGGATGGTTGAGTACCATTGTATAAAGTCTCAATGCAATACCTGAAGTAGTTGCTGAGATATTAACCTATGTGTGCTTGCACGCAAAACCTTAACCAAGGGGTGACGCAGACGCTTGGGTGAGTAGTATAGCTCTCCTTATTCTTCGAATAGTCGAGCTAAAAAGGACACTTGCAATCATACCTTTTTTCAGCTGTTTCACGGCCGCGCACCCTCGAGTCGGTATAATAGTTTCGTTATGTCCTCTAGTATCTATATAAGTTCATACCTGTTGAAGCATTTCTACGGTTTTTTGTGCTTAGTTCAGTTGTGGTTTTTATCATGTACAAGCATACCTATTTAATCTGTTTCATGGGATATTGTGCCTTGAGTCGGAATACTAGTTCAGTTGTGTCATCTATCATGGAAAGCCATACCTTTTTATTCTGTTCCACGGCGTGTCGTACCTAGGGCCAGTATGCTAGTTCAGTTGTGTCATCTATCATGGAAAGCCATACCTTTTTATTCTGTTCCACGGCGTGTCGTACCTAGGGCCAGTATGCTAGTTCAGTTGTGTCATCTATCATGGAAAGCCATACCTTTTTATTCTGTTCCACGGCGTGTCGTACCTAGGGCCAGTATGCTAGTTCAGTTGTGTCATCTATCATGGAAAGCCATACCTTTTTATTCTGTTCCACGGCGTGTCATACCTAGGGCCAGTATGCTAGTTCAGATGTGTCATCTATCATGGAAAGTCATACCTGCTTAATCTGTTTCGCGGCTTGTTGTGCCTGGGGACGGTATGCTAGTTCAGTTGTGTCATCTATCATGGAAAGCCATACCTGCTTAATCTGTTTCGCGGCTTGTTGTGCCTTGGGTCGGTATGCTAGTTCAGTTGTGTCATCTATCATGGAAAGCCATACCTGCTTAATCTGTTTCGCGGCTTGTTGTGCCTGGGGACGGTATGCTAGTTCAATTTTGCCATCTCTCTTGTAAAATCATACCTGTATAATATGTTTAGTCCGCTATCATGTAAATTTGTACCTTCTTAAGCTGTTCCACAGCATGTTGTGCTTCGGGTCTGTTTGCTAGTTCAGTCTTATCCTCCAGCAGGGTGCGGAGCTTGAACAGGAAGTCCACTAGTTCTGTGTCCTTGACCCTCTGGTCATGGGAATGGCGTACGCGTCGACCAATGTCCCGAACCTTAAATGTTATGTTTGAAATAAGTATTGTCTAACATATAGCTTGTTGTTGTGGTGAACATGGCCCAAATGGAAATGCATACTATCATGCAATATGTAGTAACTATATATGCACTTTAAGACTTCTTGGTTGTTTGGATTATAGTCACGAATGTACAAAATAATCAGAGCAACTTTAAGTGAATACTGAAACATTCTACATTTATTATGAACATTCTTAAAAGCTGAACTCTCACAGATTGACCGTTTAGGCCACGTTTTTATGTTTTGTCTGGGAATGAGCCAATGTTTGTGTTAATGTCTGGAAACCAGTGATATAATGATAATACAGTGAGATGGAAACCAGTGATATAATGATAATACAGTGAGATGTTGTATGGAAAAAAGCGTTAGTAAAAAATTAGTTTCTCGGCAGTTCTTAAGTAAGTTGTCTTATATGATTGAATTAAATGTATTGATGTGACAAATCAGCTGAATTTGAGATAAAAATATTATAAACGTCAAAACTGTCAATCTGTGAGAGTGCAGCTTTAAAAAGTCAACGGAATCATATAATATGATCATAGTGTGATTAATATGTTTACCTCTGTTAATAAATTTTGCTGTGTCGCAACGTTAAACGACAGTTTGGTTTTGAAATCCTCGCAATTTATCATGACGCTGATCACTCCGTTAAAGTCAGTGTCTTTGATGGAGGACACGGTCTTGTAGCCATCAGGAGGCAGGAAACACTTGCCTATCTCCCAGGGAATGGTGCTCCATTTGTCGGCATTCGTATTCTTCCATGATGGTCCCGAAAACCTGTGATGTTTGACTATTTCATCACGGACGCCTTCACAAATCCCATTTGGACAAGGAGCGTACGGTTTTTGAGGATGAAATCTACAGTTTCTAGTACTGGTGCATATCCCACGAGTTGGGCACTTCAACACGTTTTCTGTGAAACAATGTGCGCATGTTGCCCCGGATGGAAGACCCTTGGATGTTCTAGCGGTGCTATAGATGTCCTGGTGAACGCATGTCAGCACATCCTCCAGGAAATCTTGTAATCCGTCCTTGGTGATGTTGAGGGCGAAGGCGGCCTTTACCCAGTTCTGGGCTTCCTTCTCCTTTAATAATTCTCTATATGAGGCCATTGTTTTGCCATTAGATCTTATTCAATACCTGGTAAAAGAAACAAGTCACTGAGTATTACTTACATTACAAAAGTCCCCTTCGGATTCTTAAATTGAAATTACCAGCATTAAAATAAGAGCTGCACTATCACAAATTTACTGTTTGCCAACTTATTTATTATTGTCTAGGAATGAGCCATGTTTTTGCATAAATATCTGCAAACTAGTGGTATTAGACTGCTGATTATGATAAAAGATCAGATCGCAGATTTTCATATTTCCATCGAAAATTTATCTTTTATGGCTAAAAGAGTTACTAACGGTTTAAGAAAAACACATTTTTTTAACTAAACTAAATCTGCAATCTGATTTTTGTCAGCAGTCGTATATCATTGGTTTCCATTCATTTTGATATAAATTGGGTCGTTCCAAGACAAAAAATTTTTTTTTAAAGTTCTCAAAACGTTCAATCTGTGAGAGTGCATCTTTAAGAAAATGTTGAAATAGCCACCACATTTTTTCATGACGTAAGGCCAAATAAAAAAAATGTCTTGTTTCTGGTCACCCGACCGACCCTACTTTTTACCCCCCGACCGTTTTTTTTTTATAGCGTAAAGACCGTTTTTTATAATTAGCGTAAAGTGAGCCGGGATTCCCGGTCCCGGCGCCGAAGAGTAAACCGCGCTAATCCGACAGTAATATTATATTCGTGACGTGTTTTTTATACGGCCGTGTCGAAGATGGCTGGCCCTGCGCAGACGACGTCCGTTACGCATTTGATAGCCATAAAAATAGACAAATGTTCGCACTTCGACGGTTGTAGTGTCATTAAAGTTGCCCATTCGCAAACAACAATAAAAAGTCTTTTCATCGATTTACATGGCGAGCGAGAAAATGTCCGACTTGAAGCTAAATGTTCGGTAAGTTGTATGGTTGTTTAGATATCGTAAAAGGGCCATCGTAAAACAAATAATGCCTCGACCGAGAATGACAGTTTTGGCACCGACATTTTCGTAATTCAAAGACTATCTATACACATATACAAGGTTTATTTGAATCGGACGAATTAAGGCAAAATAATGCCGACGAAGCGTGAATCATTATGCTGAGTAAATGGATTTAAATACTTCGTCTCTCTCAAATACCGAACGTCATATTAAAACGTTTCATTTTTGGACCTTCGTTTTTAATGTTTTAAAGGATTAAAATTAATTTTCTGTATGAAGAACCATTGACATTACACTTAGTTAGGTGCCCGATACTATAATTAAAGCAGATAGAAGAATGAAGGGGCGATCTCTTATCTGGGTTATTTGATCAGTTTGCTTTTAATAAATAAAGTAGGAACTGTGGTCATTTAGATAAAAAGAGCTCCAGATATAAAACATATTTTGTGTTTTCATGATAAATATTTTCTTTGTGTATCCATCAAATCCTATCTTGTAACACCCAGCTTTTTGAGGCAATACTAGTCCTGCTCACATAGAAGATAGGGTTTGCTGGATAAATATAAAAGAGATTTATGTGAAGCTCTGCATATATTTATTTTTTTACAGACCGATGTACGGCCAGATTCTGAATTATTCGAGATTGATCCAGAACTAACAATTGGTGACCTATACTATTTCATTCCAAAGGTTTGAATAAAAAAAAAAAAAAAAAAAAAAACACCTACCTACCGACCCTGTTTTTTTTGAGGCATGTGACCAGAAACAAGACATTTTTTTTTTTTGGCCTAAATTATTTATTTTTTATTGGCCTGCATAATATCCCTATTGCCCTCTATCCACATATTACATTACATGAACCAAGTTTTAATACTTCATTATACAGGGCAAAGATCCAGTTAAGAGATAGAGGATATTTGTTTATTTCAGTGTAAGGTCGTATTTTATTTCACGAGTGTCATAGAAATGTAGTTTTTTTATGATCACGAGTGAAATTAAATATGATCTTACACTGAAATAAACAAATTTTCTGTTTCTTTTATGCTTATTTTCGGAGTTTTATTTGTTTTTTATTTATTTCTGAATTACCCCCTTTTTTGAAAAGGGTGGGCTTTACGCCATTACCCGTGGGGCACCCCTCATGCATAATTATAGCTGTCAACATTTCTACTTTCGGTTTGCTGAGAAATAGTTCTCTGCTATTCATTCTTAATATTCGCTCGTTTTTTTATTGCAAAGCTTTATGAACAGTAAACAATGAAGTATTATTAGTGCACATATGTTCCAAAAAATAATGAAAACACTTTTTATTTTAAGATGGGCATGAATACATAACCAAATTACTACGCCGCTATTTAAGGAATGACGTCACCATTACGTCATATGTACTTTTGTTGTGTGGAAAATTCTCAATAAATAAAAAAAAGTTGTTATGATTGATAGACATTTTTTCACATGCTCAATACACTGTAAATCAAAACTGTCATTATTCCTGAAACTTTTATACCTTAAGTATGATATCTATTCTTGCTTGATTTATCATTTAGAGTAGGGATTAAAGCATAAACTGCTGCCCTATAGTTGAAAGGTCATTTTGGAAGATCTGTCATGGCGGACGGTGCAATTTTTAGAGTTTGTTTTTCAAGTGGAGTGATTTTTCTTAGGAATAACTTGACCCCCCTTTTTATTGGCTTAAAAGGTAATTTAAAGTTTGTACTTTAAGAATATATGTGGTTATCATAGCCTGCATTCGTTCGAAATGCCTTTAAATGTTGTCTAAAAATTATAATTTTACATTGAATTATATAGGGAATAACAATGGTGGTGTGTAACCTTTAAAGAATGAAAATTTGGAAGGTCAAATGTGTTAGCAAAACAAATGTGGATACTCATTGGATTTTAACCATTCTTCTTAGTTTAAGACAGCATGTACGCGTGTTTTTATAGTAAGTTAATATTCAGTCATCTTACTGTCAGAGACCAGTCTGTTTCGCTTTAAATAAAAGGTTTGTTTTCCAGATAAAGAGTAAATGCCAAGCTAGTTTGTTGACACATTTTGAGGTGTGGGTGGGGTAAAAAAATCTCGGATCTATCTGTAAATTGTTGTGTGAATTCTCCAGGAAGCTCATTTTACGCACTAGAACGGTTAACAGTTCAAAATACATGTACATTTGAACGATGATATAAAATTTTATTTATGTTCGAACAGTTGTTTTTGTCTGTAATTTGTTTGGTATGAAAGCAAATGTTCGAACATTCAGCTTCAAAGATCAGTAAAATGTTTGATAAATGGGATAACCGGTTTTAAATGGTAAGTTGTTAATTTTCAATTATATAATTATTTAAATTTATAAAACATTTCTTTAATTTTTTTTTAACATTTTTGACATAATTTACTGAAGTCCAGTGTTCTGTTTTGATCAAGGCAAGTAATTTAAAAGTAGTTCTGAAAGTTGATATTTTCACTTCTTATTTTGCAGTGAAAATATCAAATTGATATTTTCACTGTTGTTATTTCACTGTTAAAACCCCATATTTCATCGTAAAGCATGAAAGAAATTGGTGTATTCACTGCTTTACCAGCCAAATGTATCATAGGTGCTATACACAGCAGCTTTTATAATTTTTGGATAACATTTTTGCTGTTATTATAGGACCCTTATAAATTGTAGTAAATTGATTCGTTATGTTGCCATGGCAACCAATAAAATAAAATGATGTGCATGATATTCGGACGGACATCCCCTACTGTGAAATCGGTAGGGGGTTAAAATTATTACATATTATACAGCATAAAAGTATTCAAGTAATAACCATTGTAATGGTTCATGGTTATTACTTTTTTTAGGGATGCAAACGAATATTCGATCGAACGTTTGGTATTCGAATGTCAAAATAGGTATTCGAATATTCGATGTTTTTGTTGAAATAATAAATTAATATACTTTTTGCCTACAACTGTCATCTTCGTCTGTCTTGTTTTTACAACGACCCCTAATGCCATAGGTGTGAACTTGATTACACTATACACGCGTCATATCGGATATATCGCCGGGAACTATAAACAGTCCCCGTAATTTTGCATTTACTGGCTGTTAGACAAGTGACATAAAACACATTCCAATTATTTTGGGTACATTTAAATGACCATGCCAATTAAGGGTTTAAGAGATCGGCCTTTATACCAATGTTTTGTCTTCACTGCTAATCAAGCTTGGCGATATTGCTCAAATCGCATTGATGATATGAAGGACATGTGCTAGTTATGTGCTTTAAAACTGTTTTCATGTTTTCAATATAACGCTCTTGCGTACAAAAATTAACTGAAAGTGTATGGTTTAACGTTTAAGGATATATGTCCTGTATTGTTGCACAACACCTAAGACAAAAGCGACGTTTAAACATGGTGTCGTTTTCTATAAATATATTTCGTAAACATCAATCCCAGAACGAGGCTGCAAGTCCCACGTTGGCGCATATCGTCATTTAACTGGGACAAACGCAATTCCCTGATCTTATTTTGCATTTTTTACATAAATGAACGCAGAGGTTTTTTTTTTTTTTGTTAAAGATATATTGCTTTTTCTTGGGATATATTTTGTAAATGGGAAATTCAGAGGCTAATTTGTGGAACAATAAGGGTCCGTCGCGTGTACCGAATACGACCAGGAAGGGTAACAGGGTCCCCACTATTACTTTAGTGAATAATAATAGTTTACTACAATTCTTAAAGGTTCATTTTGGTGTTCGAATATTCGAATATTCGATCGAAAGAATTACCGAATATTCGAATATCACTTTTGCCATTCGTTTGCATCCCTACTTTTTTTTACCAAAATAATCAATTTAATGCGATGCAGTCGCATAACTCTTTATTTTGGTAAATACATACTGACATAACCCTAAAAGCTGCACTCTCACAGATTTACCAATTTTACAACATTTACCAATTTTACAACATTTTCTTTTGTCCTGGAAACAGCATTTTTTGCGTGAATATCTGCAAACCAATGATATAAGAATGCTGACAAAAAATTGGATCGTAGATTTTTATATTTCCGCTCGAAAACTAATGTTTTATGGTTAAAACCATAACATATGGTTTAAGAAAAATGCATTAAAAATCATTTTTTGAACTTAAATATAAAATTCTATGATCTAATTTTTTGTCAGCAGTCTTATATACCTGGTTTTTATGCATTTTCACAAATATTGGCTCATTCCAAGACAACGAATAAAAAAGTTGACAAAACGTTCAATCTGTGAGAGTGCAGCTTTAAAACAGCTTAGTATTCGAGAGAATATTTTGTCTACTGGTTCAGCTACTATAACAGCTGACTGCTAATTTTCTTAAGTGAATGTACTGCAGATTTAAAAAATACTGTATAATTTCGACCTCCAATCGCAGGTTCGATGAGTCAGAGTATATACAAATTTATTTTAGCTCGATTGTGACGAAAGTTAAGCTTATAGAATCACTCCCGGGTCCGTTTCCTGGGCAGAAACCAGTACTGTGTCCATTTTGAGAGGCCATGAGAAAGTACCCCTGGTGGGGATTGAACCCCTTGGATGAGAGGCGGGCACCTAAACCACTAGACCACTCTCACCCTGATGGGGATCAAACCCAAAACCTCATGGATGAGAGGCGGACACCTATACCACTAGACAACTCTCACCCCTCTTGTGATAAATCCAATCTATGGAACCCATAGCATCATCACTCTGGTGAACGAGAATGATTAAATTGATGCTGATCCGTGGTCTAGTGGTACCGCACTTGACTATCAATCTATGGGTAGGAGGTTTGACTCCCATGCAGGCCTACAGCCTATAATATATAGTAGTATCAGGTATCAGCAGATAAGGTAAATGAAATTATAAAACTATGCTTCATTCACTTTTTTTTCAGTATATGTGTAGACGCATTGTTATAATACAGTATTATTCATTATATTTATAGTTATCCTTCTTACCTGATTTATATGTTTGTTGTATAACTTTTACATAAAGTTTTATTCTATAAGACTGTATGTTTCTTTGTATATGTTCTGATTATCATGTGTCATGTGTCTTCATATCGGAGGAAAAAGAATCTCTCCCTACTTTTCTACATGACATGTTAGAATAATTAATGTGATTGTGTTAAAAATAAGGTACAGTACAGCCTTTTAGCTCACAGAGTCACTGTTAATATCAAAATGATCCAGGGCTTTCTCTGGCCATTTTGGGAAAAAGAAACTGGAGATTTTGGGAAATTTTGTGTCGTGAAAATGTCGAAATTGGGAAATTGTACAGTTAAAAGAAAAAGCTGTGTAGTCTCCTGAGAATTAGGAAATAATTTAATATTAGTTTATTTTCCCTTTAAAGGACCCAAAATGGCTGAAATATCAATCCTTGGGTGGTAAATATCTATTGCAATAAAAATCAATGATTTCCGAGATCTATTATCAAAAAAACTTTACATGACATGACTTATTAGGATGTTGCAAATGAACCAATACAGATAAAAAGACTTTCTAAAAAAAAATAATCTTTTATTGGTATTTTTTTCTGAAGATTGGGAAAAATACCTTATATTTTGCTTTGGGAATGGGTCTGATAGTCGGACCCTTGGGTACTATACAAAAAGCCATGTAATCATACACCAAATTGATGATTATGTGTTACTATGATTCACAGCCTATAAATAAGTATGCACTGGGATACCAGGATGATTTTTCACAAAGCTTATGCACCAGTCAATTGTAACCACGCCCCCCCCCCCAGGTCCGCGGAATAGCGAGGACTTTGACTTTCGGTCCAGCCAACCCCGGTTAAATCCCCGCTCTGCGAGGACGAACAGATGGTAAATTCTCCACCAAATGCCCCCGCACCCCAGGGACCCTAGTTAAGGCCCACTTCCCGCTATATTTAAAGCGAAGACAAAACCACCGCATTCACCCGGCACTGCAGGGCCACCTGAAAGGTAAAAACACGGCCCATTTCCCCGGTATATCCCCGTCCTGGGGGGCCGTGGTTACAATTGACTCAGGTGCATTAATAATAGAAAGGCTGGTTTCTTACTATAAAAACAATAAAACATAAATTGAACCAAAATGCAATACTTTTGTCATTGAGAATGACAATTCATATATGTATTTAACTACATGTATGATAAACAAGTCTAATTTCATCTATTCATGACATTTGTGCAACCGTTATGGATGAATGAGTAGCCTGTGTGTTTCATCTATCGGTGTACTAAGACTTCCTTTGCTTATTGTAAAATCGAAGTTGATATAAATGTATAATTTTTATTACATATATGTTGAGGATTTAATTACCTTTAAAATTATGTGGCCATAAAAGTATTTCTATAGTATATGTCCTGACCTATTTGTTGACATAGGGGTCGGCCATTTTGTTTTGTGACGTATGTACAATCAACCGGTGTATATGACATTTTCAGTAGATAACAATACCAAACATGGATGTAACCTGACAGCGAATATGCACATTGTTAAGAAGCACCTGTCAGTGACGTCATCAGCATATATAAATAGATGAAATCGGGAAAATCCTATCTGGGTTTTGCGAGATTCTAGCAATAGCAATGGCTTACATTTAGAAAGTTGAATTAGAATATAGAAAAAATGTAATTACGTATATTTTTTTGATTTTGGGGGAATACTTACGCGTAGAAACAACATGATCTTTAAATGTTTGTAGCTGACAGTTCTCTCGAATGAATATAAACAATACGAAGTGCAGGTACCCGTTCACGTGATCGATATTCGGCATATTTCGGATTACATCGATAGACGGTATACACCGATAGATGAAACATTGAGTATACAGTAGAATCTATTCGATATAATCAGAAAGTATTTTGTTAACTCTAAGCCTTTTTCCCTTTAATAACTTATCTATTATTTTCCCCCTCTTAACCAGTATGTTTATACATATGTAATTGTTTATTTGGAGGTCATAATGGGATAATGACTTTCAAGGTTTGAGCAGTATACATACACGTAAAACGAAAGCAGTTAGAGCGTAAATAACGCCGTTATAAACAGGTCTAACAGGATCATGAAATTATACGTCAAATGAAACATGATTTTCAAATATTAAACTCAATTAATATGGTTTTGCATTTCTTAAATGTCTCTGATTACACACATAATGTGATGCTGATCTGAAAAGTTGTTGAATTGTGTTAAAAAAATCAAAACTCACATTCACGGCCGCCATTAAAGCAAATACGTGACGAACATTTAGTATAGCGCATGCGCGCGGTATGACTAAAATACGAAAATAACCTATTTTCGCGAAAATAGCTTTTTTGACTAAAATACGAAAATAAGGTTATTTTTGATGAAAATAAAGTTATTTTCGCGAAAATAAGATTTTGAAAGAAATATGAAATTAGAGTTAGTTTTGGCAAAAATAACATTTTTGACGAAAATATAGTAAGTTTTTGGCAAATTTCGCGAAAATAAGTTTTTGAAAGAAATATGAAAATAGAGTTAGTTTTGGCGAAAATAACATTTTGACAAAAATATAGTAAGTTTTGGGCAAAAATAAAGTTATATTCGCGAAAATAAGATTTTGAAAGAAATTTGAAAATAGGTTTTGGCGAAAATAACATTTTTGACCAAAATATAGTAAGTTTTGGTCAAAAATAAGTTATTTTCACGAAAATAAGATTTTGAAAGAAATATAAAAATAGAGTTAGTTTTGGTCAAAAATAAGTTATTTTCACGAAAATAAGATTTTGAAAGAAATATGAAAATAGAGTTAGTTTTGGCGAAAATAACATTTTTGACCAAAATATAGTTATTTTTTGGCAAAAATAAAGTTATTTTCGCGAAAATAAGAATCTGATATAAATATGAAAATAGGGTTAGTTTTGGCGAAAATAACCTTTTTTGACAATAATGTATTTAGTTTTTACTAAAATCAAGTTATTTTCGCGAAAATAAGATTGTGATATAAATATGAAAATAGGGTTAGTTTTGGCGAAAATAACATTTATTGACAATAATGTATTTAGTTTTTACTAAAATCAAGTTATTTTTGCGAAAATAAGTAGGGTTAGTTTTGGTGAAAATAACATTTTTGACAATTATGTGGTTAGTTTTTGGCAAAAATAAAGTTCTTTTCGCGAAAATAAGATTTTAAAAAAAAATGTGAAAAGTACCTTTTTCTGTTATGCGCGAATACATTTGGGCGTCAACCGTAACAACTCGGCCTTCTCTGGCAAGATTCAAGATAGTAGACCGGCAAGCTTCGACATAGACCTCGTAAATTGTAGTAAGGATAAGTATTGTATTAAAATCAAAGCGCTTCAGGCGTTGAATGGCCTTCGGCCTGCAATGTTATGTGGGTATAGTAATGTAATTGTAAAAAAATAATTATTAAATTAAATTATAACATAAAAATCTAAAGATAGTATATAAGTAAGTATATGAGTAGCTCAACTTTAAGAGTTTTATGTTGATTCTCAATTAGATCATGTAGTATAAGTCACTTGAAATGTGGAATACGCCAAATAGTTACGTATAAGGTATGGAGTAATTCTTAATATCACATTAAACCTTATCTGGAGCTTTGGTTTTTATAAACAATGCACTGCCAAGGATAAATCATAAATGATTTTTTAGTAATATCTGCACTTCAATTCAAACTAGACTGAGGCTTATTTAATTTACTTCCAGGGTATGCCAGCTTAACCAAATGCATCCCAAATAAATGCATTGAACATATTAATAAGGTTTATGTGTAACGCCTACTTCTACAACGACAAATACCTCTGGATCGAATCACCCGAATACTATTTAATCCCTGTATGTTTGATGTACATGTGTCTAAATAATGCCCTCAACCAATGCCACAAAATGAACAGAATACTCATCTATATCAGTGGTTTTAAATATGCATATGCATTATGTTTCATGCTCAAGAATTTGTTCTGAAATTACTGAGACAAAGTGAGAAATATTCACACACTTTCCGTTTCATTCGGCATTACATGACTATGACACAAATTGTAGCAGATCGATAGCCTTACGCGATTTGATTTGAATGGTAAAAGTGTATACTTATCTGCATTTAGTACTGGTTCAATGTTGTTAGTATGTACTTACCCAAGAGAATGGTCTTATGTGGACACACGTTTTACAAACACAAGGATAAACTAACAATTACGATGAAAATAAAAAGTAAGAGCGATTTAAGCTATTAAAAACATAGGAAATATTCTTATGAATGAACTTCAATCACCAAAATAAATTGATTGTTGGATAAAATAAAGCATTAAAATTTAAATTAAAACATTATGGTTTGATGTCTTATGCATAATTAGCTTTTAATTGCATCATGATACGATCCATATTTTCCCGAATTCTCAGAGTTTATTTCCGGGAAATAAACCTCTCTGAATGCGATGAACCAGATTCTATTCTTAACTACAAAGTACATGTAGATATTATTAGATATTATCGGTCCTCGGCCTTACATGTATTTGTTTGATTCAGTACGCGTTCATTTTGAAACTATTTGCAGATTCTGCTTTTTATATTGCGTTTTTTAACTCTCTGATATTGAAATAATTGCTTTATGTACAGTTTTAATCCATGCCAAGAAATCCTATTCAATTTTCGATTAAGAAGGAAACCCCTGTATGCCAACATATACCTGGATTTTAGCAGCATATGCACTATGTTCCATTCAGTGGTTTTGTGCTAAGGGTTAAAGGGCTGACTTGGTTCTCCATGTAATTTTTATCAGTTATCTGCTGTAACAGCTAATTGATTTTATTTAATGGCCATTACGACCAGCACAAAATTCAGGGGAGCAATGATTTTGGTCATTTTTCGGAAAAATCTTTCTATAGTGCATGTTTCTTAGGTATGAAGACAATGTCAGATGAACACAAAACTAAGCAATTTTCTAGATTGAAACATTGCAAAAACAAATCGCAATCAGTTATACGTAAATGCATTTTAAACGCCTCAGAATGTGTTCATGATGATATGAACAAAATTAAAGTAAATTTAACATTCGTTGATTTATTTTTTCAAGTTTTGTTTGTACTTTCCATTTTCCATGGTGTATACGTATACTTACGAACACAATATTTTTACAGTGAAAAAACAACAAAGCTTTAAAAAGGAATAATAAGAGTGTGTGTTTTTGTTAAAAAATGCGAACCCAATAAATCTGACATTTTAAAATCAATATCCATACGCTTAGTAAAGCATACCCTTAAATATAATTCGACCTATGAGACGGCCAGATTCATATACAATGTAATATAGGTTACATTTTCATTCCAAATAAAACAGTTGGTTTTTCATTTACAATTTTCATTAACATCTGTCATATGTCTAAAAAAAATAATGTTACTCATTAAAAACAACATAATTATTTTTGTTTAAGAATAAGTAAATAATAAGTTTTACTAAAATAAGTACTCTGTAATTATGTCTAACACTTGATACTTCTTCACGTCTTTCTGGGCAAAATTAAATACATTCTTCCAAATCTTGACCCAAACTACAGCAACTCTCTAGATATGATAACATGATTAAACACATGGTCAGATTCTCGGTCAATTAGGGATTAATGTGTAGCTGAAATTGACACTCGTGTAGAAATGAAAAGTGGAAAAATTTGCTGGTATTTCTTGGCATGTTGTGCTCAACTGATCTAAAAAGTCAAATCACCCTTGTCATGCCTACAGCCTTTTTAGCTCTCAGAGTCAGTGTTGCAATCTCTAAATAATCATACATCAAATTGATGATTATGTGTAACTATGATACCAAGATGGTTTTTCACAAAGCTTAATAATAGAAATGTTGGTTTCCTACTATAAAAACATAAAACGAACCGAAATGCAATACTCTTGTCATAAAGATGGTTGTTGTTGTTGAGTTTATATAGGTCTGCCCGCGCCCTATAATGGCTGCATTATGGCTTGACCCCGTCACATCCCCAAGTGTGACTTAAACAGAATTTTGAAGCTAAAGGGGGAGTTTTACCCCACTTGTCGTAAAGAATGACAATTCGTATCATATATATGTAAACTACACACAGGAGCAGGTTGCGTTGTTTTGACACACCACGCCCCCGCAGATATCGTCCAACAGAGCCGTGCACACGATTTACAATCTTTGTTTATTTCTTTACTCATATGTCGACATGGATATTGCGCAACCGGAAATTATTCACGGCGCATGTGTTGGTGCCCTGTTGGCATCCACGATTTAGTTGTGTTGCGTGGGTCATTATGTTCGTGTATACACACACTAGCTCGCATATATATTTATTGTAAACAAAGTCTGAAAATTGTTTATTTGCGTGCACAGCTTTATGGGATGACATTTGACTTCCATTTTACATGTATCGTGATAGATATATGGTTTCTCTTAGGCACAAGTGTTGAATTGATGCAATAATGCATTTTAGTCTGGAAAATTTCGATGAAATTAGCGGGTAGTTGTTCGTCGAGTAACGTGTTTTTTGCATTTTGGGTTTGAAATTGCATTTATTTTCAATAAAAGTGTACATTTTCTTAATGATTGGTATTAACTCTACAAGGAAAGCCCAAAAGTGTATAGTTTGGTTGCGATTTGACAAAGTTACGGCCTCTTGAGCAGGGCCATCTCAGCAAATATGGGGAAATACATGAGCAAGTCGTCACCCTTTACAAAGATAATAGTATAAAAATTAAAAATAAAATTGCCAGTTATCACAAGTTACAGTTACCACATCATATTCTTACTAAAACATGATTATATAAAAAACCGGCGGGGGCAGGGTGCATCAAAACAACGCAACCTACCCCTGTGTAACTACATGTATGATAACTTATCTATTATTTTCCCCTCTTAAACCAGTATGTATATACATATGTAATTGTTTATTTGGAGGTCTTAATGGGAAAATTACTTTCAAGGTTTGAGCAGTACTGTACATACACGTAAAACGAAAGCATTTAAAAGCGTCTAACAGGATCATGAAACATGATTTTTAAATATTAAACTCAATTAATATGGTTTTGCATTTCCTAATGTCTCTGATTATACATATTATGTGATGCTGATCTGAAAAGTTGTTGTGTTTAAACAAATCAAAACTCACAATCACGGCCGCCATCCAAGTATCTCCAAGCGAATACGTGACGAAAATTTAACAAAGCGCATGCACGAATGCATTTGGGCGTCAACCGTAACAACTCGGCCTTCTCCGGCAAGATTCAAGATAGCGGATCACTTCAATTGCAACAACTGTATGGAGGCTATTCGTTGCCAAAAGTCCAGACGTGTAATTCCCACAATGTGGTTCTTAATCGTACTAAATATCTCTTACATTTGTCAATATAGACGTGCTATTTGTTGTTTCTATTCGTCAGTTTTTCCGTATTGATTTGTCATTTGTCATTATTGTACCCTTATTTTCACCTAAATGTGAAAAAAGCCCTGACTGTTGAGTGTGGGTGGGGTATAAAAGGTAGCAGCAAGTAATAATTGTTTATTAGCAATAAATTGACTTCATCATTAAATATAAAATGCTTTATTAATTACCTATAAAATAATATTCGTTACAGTATAATGTACGAGTTATATGAAGTTGTAATCTAAGTGTATTTTATCCATACAGTTCCAGTTACCATGTAAGAAACCTCTGGGGCATCTTAGTGAATAATTTCAACTTAATGAAAATTTAGATTTTTTTCTTCGTAAATTTTAAATTATCTAATATTACTTGCAAACATTGCAAAAAGGCAAGAAAGTGTCCTCTAATGGTAGAATTTAAAATAGTGTTTATAGTAATTTAAAGCTGCACTCTCACAGATTGACAGTTTTGACAACCTTTTTTTGTCCCAGACTCGGCTGATTTTGGCAGCAATGCTTTCTATACAAATAATAAGATTACTCACACTAAAACAGATCTAAATTGTTTGGAAAACTGCCGACATTTTTCATTTTTCTTAAAACGTTACTTTAGTATCACTTTCATACCACTGGTATCCACATTTACGCAAAAATTGGCTAATTCCAAAACAAAAAATAAAAATAGTTGTCAGCACGGTCAATCTGTGAGAGTGCAGCTATAAAAGAAAAAATAGGACAATGGGACTTTTCATTCTTGAAGTATAATTTAATGCTAATGACTTACATTTTGTTGTGTTTGAGTCAAGTATCATTTTGCATACATCTCATTTCATGTCATATGTGCGTATTAATTACTATTATATAGACAAAAACATGTTGTAATATCATATATTATTTTATTCGACATGAAATAATTTATAATCCATCCTGTTTCCAAATCATAGTCCATAGTGTCATAATATAGATGATTCGTAATGTCCATAATAACGTTCGCAATGTCCATGGTCCAAAGTATCATAGTTAAGGCGGAGTTAAGAGTATCTACAAATAAAATTAAATTCATATCGTAAACATGTTCAACTGCGAATGAAAAGTCACCACCATACAATGTACTTTGTGGACTACGAACTGAAATCTGTCTTCTACACACCGCAATGTAAAACTCGGCATGTGACTTTCACAGAATGACGTGTGTTTTAACATACACAACTTAATAAACACGCCTGAATCGTCTGTTGAATAGATGCAACGAGAATAAAACTCCAATTGGTACCATGAAAAATGAAAATGTGCAGTGTAAAATGTAAACATACAATCAATGAGTTGGCGGTTGTAAAATGTAAATTGGTAAATCATCAATGTTACAAACCTAAAATACACACATACACGTATGGACTTTTGGCAACGAATAGCCTCCATACCCCTGTAGTCCCCATCCCGATCCGGTGAAATCAGTAAGGGATTTACCTAAATAATGTACTGCAGATTTGACAAATACTGTCATCTCATTTCGCAACATATACTTTAAAACATTAAGATTGATTATAAACATGAAATTATTAAAACATTCTGATTACTTGCTGATAAAACATGCATTTGTGAAGATGTTATTTAAAATTATTTCGATCGCTTATATACTCTCTCCTAATTATGACTTACTATCTCCTAATTCGGAGATACTAACTTATAATAATGTCTTACTAAGTCCTAGTTATGAGAAACTATCTTCTAATTACGACCTTCTATCTCCTAATTAGGAGATATTAACTCATAATTATGACTTAGTAATTAGGAGATACTTACTCATAAATATGACTTAGCTAATCGTTATAAAGATGTACACCCAGCCTTTTGCAATGGAAAAAGTACACCAGTACTTTACCAACCTTCACTGTGCGAGTGTGTTTAACCCCCTCACCGTCCCAGTGTATTTAACAACCTTCGCCATGCCCGTGGGTTTAACAGCCTTCACCGTGCCAGTGTTACTATGTGTTTAAGCCCCTCATTGTGCCATTGTAATACCCCCCTCACCGTGCCAGTGTGTTAACCACCCTCATTGTGCCAGACTAATAACCCCCATCACCGTGCCAGTGTATTAACCACCCTCATTGTGCCAGACTAATAACCCCCATCACCGTGACAGTGTGTTAACCACCCTCATTGTGCCAGTGTGTTTAACCCCCTCACCGTGCCAGTGTAATACCCCCCTCACCGTGCCAGTGTTATACCCCCCTCACCGTGCCAGTGTAATATCCCCCTCACCGTGCCAGTGTAATAACCCCCTCATCGTGCCAGTGTGTTAACCACCATCATTGTGCCAGTGTAATACCCCCCTCACCGTGCCAGTGTAATGATCCCTCTCACCGTGCCAGTGTAATAACCACCCTCATTGTGCCAGTGTAATACCCCCCTCACTGTGCCAGTGTAATACCCCCTCACCGTGCCAGTGTGTTAACCACCCTCATTGTGCCAGTGTAATAACCCCCTCACCGTGCCAGTGTAATAATCCCTCTCACCGTGCCAGTGTAATAACCACCCGCATCGTGCCAGTGTAATACCCCCCTCACTGTGCCAGTGTAATACCCCCTCACCGTGCCAGTGTGTTAACGACCCTCATTGTGCCAGTGTAATACCCCCCTCACCGTGCCAGTGTAATAATCCCCCTCATCGAGCAAGTGTAATAACCACCCTCATTGTGCCAGTGTAATACCCCCCTCACTGTGCCAGTGTTATTCCCCCCTCACCGTGCCAGTGTAATAACCACCCTCATTTTGCCAGTGTAATAACCACCCTCACCGTGCCAATGTAATAACCCCACTCACTGTGCCAGTGTTATAGCCCCCCTAATTGTGCCAGTATAATAACCACCCTCACCGTGCCAGTGTGTTAACCACCCTCATTGTTCCAGTGTAATAACCCCCCTCACCGTGCCAGTGTAATAACCCCCTCACTGTGCCAGTGTGTTAACCACCCTCATTGTATCAGTGTAATAACCCCACTCACCGTGCCAGTGTGTAAACCACCCTCATTGTGCCAGTGTAATAACCCCCTCACCGTGCCAGTGTAATAACCCCCCTCTCTGTGCCAGTGTGTTAACCACCCTCATTGTGTCAGTGTAATAACCCCCTCACCGTGCCAGTGTAATACCCCCCTCACCGTGCCAGTGTGTTAACCACCCTCATTGTGCCAGTGTAATACCCCCCTCACCGTGCCAGTGTAATAACCACCCTCACCGTGCCAGTGTAAAAAACCCTCACTGTGCGAGTGTGTTAACCACCCTCATTGTGCCAGTGTAATAACCCTCCTCACCGTGCCAGTATAATACCCCCCTCACCGTGCCAGTGTGTTAACCACCCTCATTGTGCCAGTGTAATAACCCCTCTCACCGTGCCAGTGTAGTAACCCCCCTCACCGTGCCAGTGTGTTAACCACCCTCATTGTGCCAGTGTAATAACCCCCCTCACCTTGCCAGTATATTAACCACCCTCACTGTGCCAGTGTAATACCCCACTCACCGTGCCAGTGTGTTAACCACCCTCATTGTGCCAGTGTAATACCCCCTCACCGTGTCACACGGCTCTTTGGGACGATATTTGACTTCCATTTCACCTGTATTGTGATAGATATATTGTTTCTCTTGGGCACAGGTGTTGAATTGATGATGCAAAAGCGGGATAATGCATTTTCGTCTGGAAAATTTCGGAGAAATTAGCGTGTAGTTGGTTCGTCGAGTAACATGTTTTAGGAAATTCGGGTTTGAAATTGCATTTGTTTTCGTTAAAACTGTACATTTTATTACAGATTGACACTAACTCTACAAGGAAAGTCCAAAAATGTAGAGTTTGGTTAAGATTTGATAAAGTTATGGTTTCTTAAACAGGGTCATATCGGCAAATATATGGAAATTCAGGGTCAAGTCGTCACCCTTTACAAAGATAATAAAAAATATATATATATATGTTTTGCCAATTTTCACAAGTTACAGTTACCACATCATTTTCTTACTAAAAATTGATGAAAAAAACAAAAACGGGGTCGTGGTGTGTCAAAACAACGCAACCTGCCCCTGTGTCAGTGAACTTCAGCGAACACGTTATATATTACCTTTTTGGACGGGTTTAATGTGTTGTAAACATCAAAAAAATAAATATCAACATAAAAGTTATGGAAGCCAGAACTAAGTGATACACAAACACCATTTTGCAAAAAAGAAACGTATGCACGTAGATTAATAAATGCACGACTAACATTTAACTTGGTAACGATCCAAATTAGCCGTGCATACCTAACTATATGAGTACTCCCTCCCTGCCGTGCATAACAAACACTTTGTGTAACCCCCTCCCTGCCGTGCATACCAAACACTTTGTGTAACCCCCTCCCTGCCGTGCATACCAAACACTTTGTGTAACCCCCTCCCTGCCGTGCATACCAAACACTTTGTGTAACCCCCTCCCTGCCTTGCATACCAAACACTACGTGTAACCCCCTCCCTGCCTTGCATACCAGACAGTACGTGTAACCCACTCCCTGCCTTGCATACCAAACACTTTGTGTAACCCCCTCCCTGCCGTGCATACCAAACACTTTGTGTACCCCCTCCCTTCCGTGCATACCAAACACTTTGTGTACCCCCTCCCTGCCGTGCATACCAAACACTTTGTGTAACCCCATCCCTGCTGTGCATACCAAACACTTTGTGTAACCCCCTCCCTGCCGTGCATACCAAACACTTTGTGTAACCCCCTCCCTGCCTTGCATACCAAACACTACGTGTAACCCCCTCCCTGCCTTACATACCAGACAGTACGTGTAACCCACTCCCTGCCTTGCATACCAAACACTTTGTGTAACCCCCTCCCTGCCGTGCATACCAAACACTTTGTGTACCCCCTCCCTTCCGTGCATACCAAACACTTTGTGTACCCCCTCCCTGCTGTGCATACCAAACACTTTGTGTAACCCCATCCCTGCTGTGCATACCAAACACTTTGTGTAACCCCCTCCCTGCTGTGCATACCAAACACTTTGTGTGACCCCTCCCTGCCGCGCATACCAAACTATATGTTAACCCCCTCTCTGCCGCGCATACCAAACTATATGTTAACCCCCTCCCTGCCGTGCATACCAAACTATATGTTAACCCACTCTCTGCCGCGCATACCAAACTATATGTTAACCCCCTCCCTGCCGCGCATACCAAACTATATGTTAACCCCCTCCCTGCCGTGCATACCAAACACTACGTGTAAGCCCCTCCCTGCCGTGCATACCAAACTATATGTGTACCATCCTCCCTGTCGTGCATTCCAAACACTTTGTGTAACCCCCTCCCTGCCGTGCGTACCAAACTCTATTTGTAACCCATCCATGCCGTACATACCAAACTTTATGTGTACCCTCTCCCTGCCGTGCATACCAAACTCTATGTGTAACCCCCTCCCTGCCGTACATACCAAACTCTATGTGTAACCCCCTCCTTGCCGTGTATACCAAACTCTATGTGTACCCCCCTCCCTACCATGCATACCAAACACTTCTTGTAACCCTCTCCCTTCCTTGCATACCAGACATTTTGTGTTACCCCCTCCCTTCCTTGCATACCAGACATTTTATGTAACACCCTCCCTACTTGCATACCAGACATTTCGTGTAACCCCGTCCCTTCATTGCATACCAGACATTTCGTGTAACCCCCTCCCTTCCTTCCATACCAGACCCGACATGTAACCCACGCCGTCCATCGCATACCAGACATTTCGTGTAACCCCCTCCCTTCCTTGCATACAAGACATTTTGTGTACCCCCTTCCCTTCCTTGCATTCCAGACATTTTGTGTACCTCCCTCCCTTCCTTGCATACGAGACATTTTGTGTTACCCCCTCCCTTCCTTGCATACTAGACATTTTATGTAACACCCTCCCTACTTGCATACCAGACATTTCGTGTAACCCCCTCCCTTCCTTGCATACCAGACACGACGTGTAACCCACGCCCTCCATCGCATACCAGACATTTCGTGTAACCCCCTCCCTTCCTTGCATACCATACATTTTGTGTACCCCCCACCTTCCTTGCATTCAAGACATTTTGTGTACCCCCCTCCCTTCCTTGCATACCAGACATTTTGTGTAACCCCACCCCCTTCCTTGCATACCAGACATTTCGTGTAACCCCCTCCCTTCTTTGCATACCAGACATTTTGTGTATCCCCTCCCTTCCTTGCATTCCAGACACTTTGTGTAACCCCCTCCCTTCTTTGCATACAAGACATTTTGTGTACCCCCCTCCCGCATTCCAGACATTTCGTGTAACCCCCGCCCTCCATTGCATACCAGGCATTTCGTATAACCCCCTCCCTGCCTTGCATACCAGACAGTACGTGTAACCAACTCCCTGCCTTGCATACCAAACACTACGTGTAACCCCCTCCCTGCCTTGCATACCAAACACTTCGTGTAACCCCCTCCCTGCCTTGCATACCAAACACTACGTGTAACCCCCTCCCTGCCTTGCATACCAAACACTTCGTATAACCCCCTCCCTGCCTTGCATACCAGACAGTACGTGTAACCAACTCCCTGTCTTGCATACCAAACACTACGTGTAACCCCCTCCCTGCCTTGCATACCAAACACTTCGTATAACCCCCTCCCTGCCTTGCATACCAAACACTACGTGTAACCCCCTCCCTGCCTTGCATACCAGACAGTACGTGTAACCCACTCCCTGCCTTGCATACCAAACACTATGTGTAACCCACTCCCTGCCTTGCATACCAAACACTACGTGTAACCCACTCCCTGCCTTGCATACCAAACACTACGTGTAACCCCCTATCTTCCATGCATTCCAGACATTTTGTGTAACCCCCTCTCTTCCTTGCATACAAGACATTAAAACGCTTTTCTGGTGACCGGCATCACGTCTCTTTCCGTGTGTTAACATGTATCCATCTCCACCTGCGGTCTCGACGGATACGTTTTTACACACCGAACTCGACGTGAAACAGGTCACTAGTAAAACGTCCTATCATAATAACCCCTATGTAGTATGTCCCATGACGTGATAAGCAGCCCATGAAATGTTGTTTTTTATTATTATTTTCAGGGTCAAGACTGATTTTACTCAATACGTAATCGCGCGCGCGTGTGTGTAAAAACGTAATCGCGCGCGCGTGAGCGCGCGTGTGTGCGTGTGTGTGTGCGTGCGTGCATGCGGGCCCGCGTGCGGGCGCGTGTGTGTTTGGGTGTTGTTACAAAAATGTAGAGTATGATATATAGATGAAAACAAAGGGGAAACCAGTAGTTTTACAAACAAATGGCCAACTAAAAGATGCTGCAACGACCGGCCCATGACATTCCTGGCAAAATGCCGAATTAATGTATACATGCCAACTGAGATAAACTGCTGAATAAGACTGCTGTTTGTGTATGTAACTTATCATCCTTAAACAAGCCGGATAAAGCCACTTTCAGAATGAATGAGTGCGGAAGAGATATAAATTCCCGGTTTGCCATTGTATTATGTATATATTGTGCAAACCATCTTGATGTCCTTACTTTAAAACAACTGCAGTTATGTCAGTTAATTTGTGTGTGTTTTTTCAAACTGTATTGAGAAGGAACGCCCTTTTTATGTCTATTTGCGAGACCGCATCTAAATCTGCATGGTAGGGTGAATCTTTATTTAATTTAGCTCGACTGTGACGTAAGTTGACACCTTGCTGAATCACACTCGAGCCTAGATCTGTTTCTGAGTAGAAATCAGTACTTAAGCCCGTGTTGTGAGGTCATGATATAGTTCCCATAGTCACGTGAACTAGACAATAGAATGTAGTCATATGATTGATCTTGAAACTTCATGCAGCTTATACTTCCTTCTTCCTTCTCGTATTTGCCCTCTTCAAAATGATTGAACTACATGTTTTAGTGCTTTTTAACCTTGAATTATGTGGCCACGTAGATATTAATTATTTTTTATAAAGGCTATTTCTTTCTGTGCATATATCATATGTTGTTTTTTATCAGTAAAGTCAAATGAGTTAAGTATAATAATGCATAAAGATTAATAATTAAACATCATTCTTTATTGTGCGCCATAAGTTCATGTAGTTCTCGGAGCCTACATGAAACCTTATCATATCACCATATATCGCTTGTCGGAATTTCTTGAATTCTAGTCGTCTGCAGAATTTTCGACTGGTTTAAATTTTCAGAATATGTAAGTTTGAAATATTGGTTAGTTCAAACTCGCCGAACATATATGAATACAACGCAATCAGCAATATATAACAACACTAACAAGTCAGAGTCATATATTTGCGATAGCAACTAGTTGTACGTATTCGTTTTATCTCAGGCCACACACTATCTCGTTCCTAAGGCTTAGTTTTCTCCCACCTCAGATCAGTAGATATACAAATTTGGCCATGCTGTGAATTATATTTCCCACCTCAGATAATAAAGTAAATAAAACAAGAGGCCCAAAAGGGCCTATGCTCTACTGGCATGGCTTTTGTGGTCATATCAATCCAGAGCATGTATGTATGGGTAAAAGGCAACAGACATATAGTTTATGTTTTGTGTTTGGGTTACCTGAAAACGTAGCACGTTCAACATCTGAGCCCAGAAAGTATTGTAAGCAGATTAGTTGCATGAACTATTTTAATATGTGCCAAGTAAAAGTCATCTGACAAAAAAAAATGCTTTCAAAACTGTACTCATAGTAAAATTTTCTGTAGTTTTAAAAGTTAAAAAAAGTTGGTCAAAAGGTCAAGGGCATCCTAGGACAACATTGATCAATTTAAACAAACATTCACAATCAATTGTGCTGAGATGGATGCACGAACACACAAAAAGATTTTCAAACCTTTCCAGATTTATGTTTACCAAACCTGTGAACCCTGGGTGTGGCCAGTAATGACACCAGGTGCATAACTTAAACATTCACAACCAATTTTGTTAAGATGAATGCGCAAACTACAGAACTTAAAGCTAAAAAATGGCCTTTGGGCTTTCAACAAGAACAAGGCAGAGTAATTCACAAAATCAACTGCAAAAGCAAAAAGCAAATTGTCTCTCAAAATCCTAGACTTGCAAATTGTCTCCCTTAACTCTAGACTTGAATTTACATATACATGTAAACTTGGCTAAAAATAGAAAGCATTTCTTTAAAACTTTCATGGCCCATAATCTAGGCATTCATGGGCGGATCTGGCTGGTTTTCGAAATGAACCGAGCTCTTATGGATATCTAGATACTGTACAAGTTTCATCAAGATACAATCAAAACTGAACTCTGTATCGTGTTCACAACCAATTGTTAACACATTAGCATTTTTTATACTATCAAGGGCCATGATCTAGGCATGCATAATCTAGGCATTCATGGGCACATCTGGCTGGTTTTCGAAAGGAACCGAGCTCTAATGGATATCTAGATACTGTACAAGTTTCATCGAGATACAATCAAAACTGAACACTGTATCGTGTTCACAACCAATTGTTTACACAATAGCATTTTTTTATACTATCAAGGGCCATAATCTAGGCATGCATGGGCGGATCTGGCTGGTTTTCGATAGGAACCAAGCTCTAATGGATATCTAGAAACTGTACAAGTTTCATCAAGATAAAATCAAAACTGAAGACTGTATCGTGTTCACAAGCAATTGTTTACAGACGCACGAACGCACGACCGCACGGATGCACATACTACGTACACATTACCATCGCATAAGCTCTTCTGGCCTTTGGCCAGTAGAGCTAAAAATGGCAATGCTTGAAATTCGTAGCTTGCCCTAGGGCAAAAATAAAAAAGAACCCATATGGAACTCCTTTTTTAAATCACACAATAACCTCCCTTGTTGAGGTACGTCGTCTGTAGCATCATGGAAACCTTGTCTTGTGGCAATATTTAAAATCCAAATTAATTATTTATCGCTTCAAATGGCACCATTAATAATTTTTTACGCTCCATTCAAGACATAATGCTGCACACTCTTCTCAAATCTATTTAAAGAACGATTTAACTATTTACATAATCTGAATCACTGCACGCATATCCATGACAACCACGAATTATGACATATCTATACGCACATTATTTTCACTACACACAAACGAGTTCTAGCGGAAAACATACATTTTTACGTTATTTCGTTTAACTGAGGCGGGAGAAAAAGCATCTTTAATAACGGCTCCTGTAAGATTGTTTCATCCCAACTCTAGCACAGGGTGTTCTGCGGAAACGTAGTAAACCTCGTTTCCGCAAAACACCCTACGCTCGGGTTGGTCTTACACTCTCGGTCATGGAAGATCCTTAAAATCTTGAGGCAAATGCTTATTTATGTCGTAACCACGAGTAAGATATAATTTAGTCGTGGGAACGAGATAAGTACACGTGGTCACGAGATAAAGAAACCCACACCTCTATGCCACCGCATATACCGGCCACATGCGAATATTTTTCGTACTATAAAACACATCATTCACAATACAAATGTCCTGGAAGAACTTCAAGTAGATTAGTGGTTTATATTATGTTTGTTTTTTCACTCCTTATTAAGAGCCACTAGCAAACGGATAAGAGACAGACAATGATTCTCTAGACCTTTTGGTATCGATACTTGCAAATACAACACACTCGCCATGCAATGACAAATACTTACAAAGCAACACTTTTCGGTATAGTAATGTCACTGGGGTCAAAAGTGGTCCCACCCCACGGGTCTGAAGTTTTTCTAAATGCCTATATAGTAAAATCCTTGAAAACATTCTTTTCTTAAACCGCAAAACACAGGAGCTTATTTCGATAATAGATTGTAGTCGTCACTTTGAAAATCTTCAATTCATAGCCACGTCATAGATGGCATTAAATAATATATTCCTTTCTGCTGTGTTTTCATCTTAAATCACGATTGAAATTCATTGCGCACTTAAATTTTGCAAAATAATAAAAAATGAAACAATAATTCCACTTCACGACTAAGATCTTGAATAAAACAGACCCGTGCACCATTTTATACAACATAATTATATTTACACTGATAGAAAACATACCATGAGTATCGATGCATACATTACTCTTTTCTATATAATATATAAACTAGAGTTTGTAAGACGCGGACTGAATGAGTCATGTTTGCAATTTTCAATGAGGAAGTGTCTATGGAAAACATTTTGGCAATATAAGAACAATGATTTCCCAATGAAAATAACAATTCTCATTCAACATCAACTAAAACGTCATATAAATATATGAATAATATAACGATTAAAAAGAGAATTTAAAAAGTTATTGACTGTGTTTTTATTTTGGCTTGTCGCCGGTCGTATAAGTTCGCATAGTTAGAAATATTCACTGCCTATGATAACGATTTATAAACTCGTTGTGCTGGTAAATAAGTATGGTGGAATCTACGGGCATATTGTGGCTAATATATTTTGTGTTTGCTAAAAAATAGAGTTATTAATTACGAAATTAACTGACTGATTTCATTTTAAGTGAAATAAAATGGAGGTTCAAAGCTTAAGCCACATGATTTAAAATATACAACAAGTAATATAAGTGCCAAACACGAAATAAGTTGACTAAATTTAAATTCTACTGATATCAAAAGAAAGTTCAATGCTTAATTCACTAAAAGAAGTATACATGATGAAAATCTATCCCGAAATAATAACTAGGCGGAGTTGACCTGACAACACTGATTTTTTTTAGTGATAACGCAAGGTATAAGTCGTGATGAAAATAATCGTTTCCGTGGGATGGAGTTACTACGACTGACAAATTTGTGAAAAATATTCTCCGAACTAATCAATAATAGGATGATTCCGTCATAGTTCGGATATTTCCGGAAATGAAAAATAATAATGCGAATTCAATAAAACCAATTTAGCCGCGTCTTTGATGCTTTGCTTCTACATTGAACATTCGTCTCGTCATTGTCGTAGAATAGTTATCAGAAAATATCACTAAGAATAACACGAAATAAAACACGAAATGAATAACACAGTTTTTGTTTAAATAGTAATAAACTCATAAATACTTACAGCTTTCTAATGACCTCCTGTTCGTCCTTATCGAGAGTTTCATGAAATGATTCAGATATCCGTTAAAAACACTTAACGCGCATGAATACAGGATACTAATAACTCTCCGCGTAACAAATAACAGTGATATTTAAACGTAAATAAAGGAAATAAATACAAATAGAAAAAAACAACAACATATTTTGCTGATTTACACTTGCACCAAATATCTTTATTGACTATATTTACCATGTTCATGAAATCTAGTATTGAGAACAAATTGTTTACATGGGACTACTTTTCTGATTAATTGGGATGATTCAGCAGTCTCATAAACCGGCATTGTCGCTAGGCCAAATGAAGAAAATTATGCTTGTTCGTGATGTTTGGTCAATTTAATGGACATTGGTCAACACTTAAAGCTACGAGGTTTGTAGAGCTCAAGCCCGTAACGTATTAATCACATCGACAACCTCTTTATATTGATCAAAACGCCAACGTCTCGGTTTGCAATATAAACGTTATAAATTGTTCGGTATAATGATTATAAGGAATTAATCACCAATGCTATATTATATATAATATACATTAAAAATTCCTGATGCTAGTCAGTTTTTTACAGTCGACCAACATACAAAACTCAACCATTTGTTTTCATCATCATGAATACCCTTTAGGCCATACCAAATTGATTTCTAGGTCATCGGAAATTTTCTGAAAAAAAATGAAGCGAGCAAGCGAAAAAAAAAATTTTTTTTTTTAGTTTTCCTTCATAATTGGAGCGAGCGACAGGCGATCTGGTAAAAAAAATATATTTTTGCACCTAAACATAGTACAAATGCCACATGAACATAAAAAAGCTCATGTAAGTTTTGATGTTCAACTATTAAAGCAAGTCAATGTACATTTTGTTCGATCAATTTTCTTTAATCGTTCCATCTTTATGATTGAATGCAGTATAATAAATGCTGACTTGCAAGTAACAAAATTGACATTTTAGAATAAAAACATTTTATTCAAACAATCTGATCATCCAATTTATGCCAATTCTCCAAACATAACCCAAATATGTGCACATTTTCTTAAAAAAGGTGAATGAAAGTTGCCCAATCACCATATATGCTAAGTTTTTTAAAATGCATTTCAAGGAAATCTGCCTTTAAAAATCTGACCCCAATTTCTCGAAACAACTTAAGCTTAACAGGCTTAAGAAGCTTATTTTGTACAGCAATATTAATTATTGAATAAAACTTAGTGTTTCCTTATTATCAGACATATAACTTCTATAAACTGTATAAAAACTTTTAAAGACCTAAATATTACACAAAATATAGATGAATAAATATAGTCAGAATAGCTTGATCCTGTTATAACAGACTTATGTAGTTTTGAGAAATTGGCACCAGGAGATTAGTTAAACAATAAACACTCTTTGTAAGAAAATCATCTGAAATTCCAGTATTTTAGTCTAAAACCAAAAAGATTTAAATAAAATCACCAAAATTGGAATCATACAAATCGATAGGCTCCTGGAAAATATAGAACATTAATGACAAACTTTGAAAGAAAATCATCTTAAATTCCAGTATTTAAGTTTAAAATCCACAAAATTTGAAATGAAATCACCAAAATTGAGATAATAAAAATCCAGACTCTCCTGGAAAAAATAGAACTTGAATGAGCTGCACATTTTTAAGTCACTAAAATGTTTGAGCTAAACATATACATGTATCAATGATCTATTGTTTTAATACTTGACAAGTTTGTAAAATGTTTCACCTCTTAAAACCAAACATTTATAAAACTAAGGAGACTAGATTTTCAATAAACCTAAACATAATAATCCTGTTCAACATCAAAACTTAATCATTGACTAGAGCCTCATGACTAGAACCATTATACATAAAATGAATGCCACAGAGCATGATATGCTCACAAATGTAAAACATTGTATCAACAGATGACTAAAAACTAAGCAATGACAATAACAATACAATCTGTCAGAATTAAATTTAACTGTTGTACACAATCAAGAATGTGAAGTAATTAATTACACTGCAGTTGAGTTAAATGTTTTTACATCCTTCTCTTCTTAATGAATTTCTTTCCCCAAGTTTTTGCAACACGGCCATTTCCATGGCATAATTTACATAGTGGACGCACTTTGGAGAATTTTGTGTACATATCCTGAATGTAGACATAATTGTCATCCAATAGTTCATCTTCAGTTCCACAATAACAACATACTGGTGGCACAACTTTGCTGAAACCTGAACTGTAATACGCAATTTCAACATCTGACGTGCAGTTACTCGCCCTCAGTGTAACCAGACCTGAATCATCTGCCATGGGATCACCACAGACGTACAGATTCTCCTCTTTCATCCTTCGAAGTAAAGCATCCTGCATAAGAACAATAACAACTTAGAAAAAAGACCTGGATCTAACAGAAACCAGCAGAATAATGTCACTATATTGTCACCTGTCACAACCACATACGCCTGGTAAATCTATGCTTACCATACAAGACGACCCGGGTTCGATTACTGGCCTGGGCGCATGTGTTTTGTTGGTGGTAACCAAGCCAGAGAAGTGGGTTTTCTCCAGGTACTCTGGTTTTCCCAAAACACATCACAATCCACACTCTTGCGCAACATCGTTCCAACTTAGTGACTTAGTATATGTACTAAATCTCAATAAATAAAACTAAAAGTCAGTTGGTCACTCAGTATTAATACAGCCAGGCCCAAAAGGGGCATAACAAAAACAAGTACACATTTATAACTTTACAAATGTTGTTTTCAATTTTTTTAACAGGTATACAAAATTGTTCTTATGTAAATCCATTCCATTGAACTAACCAGTATACCGGTAAACACTTTTTTGTTACTATGGTTACCTGTTCTCTGTCTGTTTTACTTGGACTGTGCACAACCCTGGGTTTATGGCATTCGGCACACCTGACCACATCACGAGCCTTAGGAGCCTGGACATCAATATAAACACATGTAAATGACTAGTTTTCCTTCAGGCAATAAGAAACAACCATTTGGTTAAAGACAACATACAAGTATTTTGCTTAAAAAATAAAACTGTAAAACACCTTTAGAATTTAGGGAATGGAATTGCATGGTTTTATAAATACAACAGTTTTGTTTGTAAATGAAATTCATTTCTGTTATAAAGAAAAAGTGAATATTTTATACATGAGGATCTTAAACCGGTGAACTCAAAACAAGGCATGCATAAAATTTAATGCCTTTCAAACCTCAATAACTTTACAGTCAGTGATATATATTCTAACACCTGACATGATACACTTTTATGGACAAGTTTTACATTGTAGTTTTCCTTTACCGCCAAACAAATTTCTTGTCAGTTGCTACTACTGGTAAAATACCTTTAGAATTTCTCTATTCTTCTTGTCCTGTTCAACAGCTTCATCATCGAAGTCCGTGCTCCAGCCGAGGGACGGAATTTATCAACAGTCAAAGGTTTTCCGTACACCTTTACCAATAAACAAGTTAGAATTAGTCAAATACTTTCTCAGTAAAACACTTGTGACAATACAAAAACTGTTAGAATTTCAAACTTCTTCAGATAGTATAGGTACTGAAATATTGCTATTGTCTCCCATTTATTAAGGCTTTTTATGTGTCTCATTATCTACAATGCTCAAGTTTTTACTATAGTTGCTCCAAAATCAAATTCTAAGATCCTACACAATGAGCTGTGGTACATAAAACTAAAACCTTAAAAGCATGTGTAAATTTAGTCTAAAATAATAGACGTGTTATACGGGATTCTTCCAATCCGTAACGTCTAAACGGGAATGTGCAAAAAACGGGGGTGTTTTAAAAATATTGAAATTCTTTTAAGTGAAGTATTTTATGGTTGAAATTGATCATAAAGAGTTATATTCATATTTTACCATGTAAGTGAAATGTTATTTTGCACTAAACAAGCATTTCATGCATTAAAACAAGTTGTTTACCTTTCCAATAAAACGAAAGTTGACTGACACTGACAACAATTATGCGAAGGGGAACAACTCGTTACAATCGTAAGAACTCGGCCTCCTCCGACAAAGCTTCGAGAAAGACCTCGTTATACAATCGTCAGGGGTGTAGAAATTAATTCAAGTAGCAGGGAATATCCTAAAAGTAGGCGGGGGATCTGGATGTCCTCCCCCAGTTAGGGTCAAGGGGGCAACGCCCCTTGTGGGATGAATTTAAGCCTTTTTAACCAAACATTCTAGTCTTCTGGTGCATGTTTATTTTGTAACAGGGAACCTTAACATAAATGTACTATAATATGATACTGAAACTGAGTACTATCCCCCCACCACCCACCAGTGAGGGCTTACTAATTAACCAAACTACTGTCAAATTCAGATTCAGGATAATATTATAACATTCCAGACCACATGCCTTGACATTTGCTAGCTATTCCCTCCTAATAATATATGTTATTTCTTCTTTACCAATTATATACTTTCAGCCACTGAATCACTATTAACCTCTGTAAATTAAACATCTAACTTCATTTTCTGTGGTTCTAGATATTTCACCTGCAGCTAACTAATATTCCATTTTAATAACCAGAAGAAATATCTGGACACTTTGTGACATTTAAAGCTACTAAATTTCACCCAACGTACATGTAAAATTCATCAAAATAATGGATTATTTTTAGCAGTGACATCACCGCAAGCTTGTTCATTTTGTTTAGGCCTAAAAAAAATATATGTCTGTTTCCTGTAACATGCTGAAAAAAAAAGGGTCGGTAGATAGGGATTTTTTTTTTTTTTTAAATGTCAGAATGATCCAATATTCAAGTTTATTTCAGGTGAATTATTTTAATAAGAATTCAGTGTGATATATAGATTCAATCTTTCTGCCACTTATAAGCTAAAACTGCTAGCTTGACAGCCATCAAAACATAAAATACATCATCATTGTAATAAATCAAGACTAAGTGATTTTTTCACATCTATATATATATAGGTGAAGCTTGACAAAGAAACAGCATTGTTTATCAGTTATTTTTAGCCATGGTACATGTATTTCAGTTTTAGAATGCATCCTGTTGAAGGGCAAGCCATGGGTTCGACTCCCAGCGGTGGCAACATTATGTGCAATTTTGAGCATTGTCAGTATGTTCACCAGGGAAGCAGTTCATCTTTAGACTTTGCAAATATAACCCAGTGAAAGAGTGAATCAAAGAACATTTAGACATTTTATTTTTGGCAAATGTTTTAAACAAAACTTTCAAAATGCATACATTTTCTAATAATAAAACATGATATTATTGCACACTATTTTAAGATAGACTGTGTAATAATATCAAGTTGTATTACAATTAAATGTACATGACAACTATTATAAAATAAAATGCTGTTACAACAAGAACAGGCAAGAATCTCCACAAAACATATATAAATCAATACTTCGATTGATAAATGACTAGAATCAATGACTAAACCATTTAACTCTTAGAGGCTGTCAGAATTGTACAGATCTTTGGGACCAGTGTAGACCCATGGTCTACGCTGTTCACTGCTTGGACACTTAAACCTTACCTGCTGACTCGACAGCGAACAGTGTAAAACAACAGATTGGACTGAAATATGTTTAAATAGACTAGAATCAGTATCAAAAAAGCTTAGACTGACTAATAAAAAGTAATACCATTTTCTTTTTTAAACAGTAAAACAGCAAAACTAGTGCACGTACAGTACCTTAAATAGTTTCCACAACTTATTTTTTTTTAACAATTTTCAGTGTTTTAAAAAGATCTGCTGTATTAGATCCACTGTTCATTCTGTAAAAATCTCAAGCACGATAATCAATGTTTTTAACTTTCAATAGAATACCTTGTTGTTTTTTCCTTTTCTGGACTACGGGGGTTAAAACATTCCCAGAGTCAAAACTTGGTAAAATATGTTCTGACTCTGACGAACATATTATTTAGTTAATGCATCTTCGTTATGTAATCCAGTGCATCCTTGTCAAATTCCAATATGCACCAGCGATTGTTTAGTTGCAACGACAACTTTTTTACTTTAACTTTCACTTTCAGGTTTATCTTTTTTTCCGGAAGTAAACAAAAACATTTAACGTTCCTATTGCCAGTATTGCAACATCGTATTTTTCATAAATGGCAATAACATAACAGTTTTGTTATAGAACCACGGACCTATAAATCAGGTCCGTGATAGAACTAAACTATAACACTGACAACGATCTACGTAGTTCTCCTTTCACTTTCATTAAAATTGACAGGAAGTTAGCGTGCACCTGTTTATCCGTGCTTTTTAGACCATGTGGTATGAAAAATGTTTATTTTTCTGTTAACTCATTAAAAACTTATAAGAATATTTCTTAATTAACTGGAGATATAATAAAAAAAACCTAAAATAAATGAACAAAATATATCCTAGCATTGTTGTTGTTCAAAACCATTGCACTTAGCGAAAAAGCGGAAGGTATCCGTTAATTTGCATAATGGGCGGAGTTAATATTACGTCATTGAGTTTGAGTGCTGCTAATTGACAAGGTTACCGATCAGATTCCAGATCGATAATCACTTGTCACTTCGGGTGTAAATTGCTCTTGCGGGTTAAACAAACATTCAAATCATGCATTGAGGCTCCTTTCAGATGATACCGACTCTCACACCGAAATATCCCGTGTCAAAACTGATGCATAATACAAATGGATGATGCGTTGATTTCGGGTCATTTACGATTCCTGTGCGTCAAAACCCGGGAGCTCGGGTCAATTGAAAGCCCTGCAGTTTAATGTCACAGCCATTAAGGTTTTTGCCATTGTTTCAACTTGCCAAACCGGAAACGTTTGTAACTATGCAACGATTCGGACACTACCAAAATATTTAAATTTTCGTTGTCATCATAGGCCAGAGATCGCTAAAAATCTGACTTTTCGAATTTTGGGGCATAAAAAAATTGCGGTCGGCGGTAAAAAATTACGGTCGGTCGGGTTACAGGAAACAGACATTTTTTTTTTTTTAGGCCTTACACCTGGTTAACAGGCGTATATAAAATTTACTGTTGCGTAAATGGTAATAGGACTAACAGAAGGCCAGACACGCTCATGTTGCATACTTACTACGCTTTTTTGTGTCTGGAAAAAAATATTTATTTCACCCTCCATTGCTTCGCAAATCATTAATTTCAAAACATCCACAGAGGGGGATGTGACTTATAAGGTCATGTATCTAGCTAATGTTTTTGTTCTCGGAACACTGGGAAACCCAAACATAATACTTGAAAAACATCCCAGAGGGGGATGTGACAAATGACGTCACGTATCGAGCTAATGCTGTATTGTAGTTGGAACGCGCGGAAAGCAAAATAAACAATATCAACAATCAAGGTTTTAAACGGATGTAAACAGAACAGACATGACAAAAAATAACAGATTTTATTTTTGTTGATGCGGGGAAATTAGCCGGGTGGAGATGCTAAAGTAACCGGGTTATTTTACCGGCTCCCGGCCCATTTCTACACCCCTGAATCGTAACAACTCGGCCATGGCCGATATGTTCCGAGCGATTTAAAACTGTGCCCTGAAGCCTTGCAGGTGCCCTTCATGTATATATCGTTATGTTTTGACAGAATGAAATGAAGAAAAGCTGTCAAACTCATAATTATAAGTTGGATATTTATTTTTTGTGTACGGAACTAATATAAAATAACATTATCTGGTAATATTTCTAGTTTTTATGATATTTTATAGACGCTATATACCCAGAATCTAGTCTAAAATAATAGACGTGTCATACGGGATTCTTCCAATCCCTAACGTCTAAACGGGAATGTGCAAAAAACGGGGGTGTTTTAAAAATATTGAAATTGTTTTAAGTGAAGTATTTTATGGTTGAAATTGATCATAAAGAGTTATATTCATATTTTACAATGTAAGTGAAATTTTATTTTGCACTAAACAACCATTTAGTGCATTAAAACAAGTTGTTTACCTTTCCAATAAAATGAAAGTTGACTGACACAGAAAACAATTATGCGAAGGGGAACAACTCGATACAATCGTAATAACTCGACCTCCTCCGACAAAGCTTCGAGATAGACCTCGTTATACAATCGTAATAACTCGGCCATGGCCGAAATGTTCCGAGCGATTAAAAACTGTGCCCTAAAGCCTTGCAGGTGCCCTTCATGTATATACCGTTGTTTTGACAGAATGAAATGAAAAAAAGCCGTCAAACTCATAATTATAAGTTGGATATTTATTTTTTTGTGTACGGAACTAATATAAAATAACATTATCTGGTAATATTTCTTGTTTTTATGATATTTTATAGACGCTATATGCTTTAACCCGGAATCCTGATCGGAACAACTACCCACTTTTGATACTAAACAATTTGTACGTGAATGATTTGCCATATCAAAAATCTAAAAAAAATCCGTCAACGTACAATTATTTGGACTAACCCAGAATCCTGATCGGAACAACTACCCACTTTTGATACTAAACAATTTGTACGTGAAGGATTTGCCATATCAAAAATCTAAAAAAAATCCGTCAACGTACAATTATTTGGACTAGTGTAAATTAAACAAATAAACAATGCTATTTTTCTTTCTTTAACCACGAATTTTAAACTTAATGTGAAAGATTATTTTCAACAATGAAAAAATATTCCCTGTGACTATTTAAACTATTATAGAGTAATGTTTTACAAAACATTTTACCTCCTTAAATGGCAAATAATGTGCCCCACTTGCATCTGGTGTTGGCTCCGGCAAGAACGACAGCTTTTCGTACATCGTCACATTTCGTACTGGATTCTTATTGAGGTAAGCGATTCAGGGGTATAGTTTAACTTGGCAAGTGTGTTCACTTTCGTAAATATGTCAATAAATTTATCAATCTTTGCTGTTTGTACCGCAAGCCGCCTGCTCCCCACTTTTCCGGGATTTATGCACGCGATAACAATTTTCATGGAGGCTGCCATCTTTCTTTTGGATACATTCGATTGACCGATGTACGGCTAATCGATTATAGGTTACAAAGCACTAAAATGTGAAAAACGTCGGCGATTTGTGTTCGATACGACGGAAAAATGCCCGCTCCAAAAAATACATTTTGACATATTTTTAATGATGCGGGCGGAAAGCAAATTGAAAAAAATATATATTTTTTTGATATTGAAAAAAAATCGTGCGGGAAATCCGATGACCTAGAAATCAATTTGGTGTGGCCTAAGCTATTATTCGTTTGTTTGGAATTATATTTAAAATATTTCCAAAAATCTCTCGGTTTATGTTTCTTAAGTTGTTCTATTTCTTGCATTTTTAATCTGAATGCAGCATTTTTCTTCTTTTTAACAATACTTTTATACACATGCTTACATTCTACTAATAACAATCTATTTTCAAGTGATTTATCGGTATTAAATACACGTAATGATTGTAAGTAAACAGTATGCACTTCAATACATTCAGCGTCAAACTGGTCATTCTTTTTTACACAAGCATTCGAAAAGAAATAAGGTTTATTACTATAATGATAACGTTTTTAGAATAAAGGATCCGCAACAGATCGTATAAGATTCGAAAAATCATAACAGCATCGTTTACAGATTGTCTAGTGCTATCAATATTATTAACAAGAAAGACCATTGATGCAAAGCATCAAAGGGCGCCGTTTAATAGTTTATGCATTTGTTATATGTTGAAAAACAAGGAATGTCAAGACCAACAAGCATATTACAATGCATTGAACCGCATCCATGAAATTCTCAAAATATTTGTAGTATTCTGCTTAACAACATTGGCTAAAGCATTGAAATTGTAGAGTTTCAAGTTGAACATTTCATTATGGGTGTGGTACATTAATGAACACGACAGAATTAGGGTGCTTCAATACCATGAGTATTTTGAAAGTAATGCTCTGGTCAAGAAAAAGAGGCAAAGGGCAATAATTCTGTAATTAGCTGAATACAGCTATAGTCATTGTGCACTGCACTTCCTCTTGTTGTGCTTTACCATTGAATGATGTTTAATGAAATTCCAAAAAGTAGTTTTCTTGTTATGCTACGGACAGGAAAAGGAACAAAGGGAATAACTCTTGCAATTCGCTGAAATAGAGTTATTGTTCATGTACACTGCAGTTCTAATCATTTAGGGAGAGGGGGTAAAGTCATCATGCTGGAATGACAACTTGAAGGGAAGAATAAGTTTCTTGATTATATGGGGAATTCATCATGAAAAAGTGACATGAAATAACCATTTTTGTAGTACTTTAATAAACATTATCATTTCGTATGAAAGTTACAAACATAAATAGAACATAATTATTGAACTGTTATATAAAAAGAGAACATTGTTTACTAGATGAAATGCATTTATAACATAACATGCCTTGTTTTTAGCTGTTTAATAATACTAAAATGTATGAAATTGGACAAATTGCATAAAAACTGGTCAATGGAGTTATTATGTTAACTTCTCCATTTACATGGCAAAGAAGAGTTGAAAATGGATGTTTTTAGTTCATAGTGATATTAACACAAAAATAGCATGTGTCTTATAGGACAATGGCAAATTTTTCAAATATGATAAAAATAATGCATACAAACTGAATATGTATGAGACTATGCATGAAAGAAATAACTGTTTCTATTTTTCACAAAGGTTTTGAAATACAACAATGCACATATAAGCATAAATAGGCCAAATATGCACAAAATAATAGTAAACAATGTGTGAAAGTGATACTGAACACTTAAAATAATTTCTTTGTGTATTAAATTAATATATACCAGAAAAGCAATACTAAATCAAGTCCAAAATGTATAATAGCATGAAGAACACCCCTTTATGAATATCTTCATAACAAATCAGAGTACATGTAAACAATAATCATTTATATAATTAGTATCAAATGTGTCTACTTTAAAGTGTGTTTTCATTTGCATTAAATTAATATATACCAGAAAAGCAATTATAAAAATCCTTAAATGTATAAGAAACTGAAGACAACAAAGAATAACACCCATTTATGAATATCTCCAAAACAAATCAGAGGTCACCTAAACAAAAATCATTCATACAATTAGTATCAAATGTGTCTAGTTTTTGTGTGTCTGTTCATTATCTTTAAATGAGCATCTTTAAAGTGAAACTCTCATTTGAAATCAATACATATAACAGGGCTTCCATTAAGAATTTGAAACTGGAAGTATAAACTTCCTGTCCATCAATTTTGGAAGTTTTACACTGAAATGTGGAAGTTAAAATCTCCCGAATACAATATCTTTTTCCACTATTTTTCAATTAGAATGTTAAAAATCAAGTAATTTGTAACTTTAACTTGCCAAATTCAAAGACTTATATTATAATAAATCATTTTATTTTATTTTATCATAAGACTGATTGAAATTGTGACCATAAAAGTAATATTGACACAAGGTTTGAATATTTTGAACTTCCAAGCTTTCTACTTTGGTGGTTTTCTTCAAAATTAGGGAAGTTTTTGTACTTCCTAGAAATCAATTTTGAAAGTTTTAACCCATTTCTAAGGAGTAATATACTTCCTTTAATGGACGCCCTGCATATAATTGTATTTATAACACACATCAAATTGACTGATAAAACAATAACTACTTACTAAATAATGCATTTACTGAAATATTGTTTACTGATTTATAACAAGCTTGTGACTCTGATTATAATAGCAGAAAGCATGACAAATATTAAATGATTGGTGATTGCTAAAAGATTTACTGTGGTCTTCTATAGTATCACAAGGCAGAAATACCATGTTTTATGTTCATTCTTATTAGCAAATTGAACTCAAAATCCTTCATTAGAAACATTGTTGTTGACATCTATCAACCCATTTTGAAAAATCAAAACAATAATATTAATTGTGATAAGTCTTGTTTGGGAGTAAGAGTGCATCTTTAAAAATATTGTGTGTTTTTTCACTTTATATGAAATATGTACCAATTCAATTTGACAAATGAGACAAAAAAATTAAGTTAGGAAATAGAAGTAGTAATTGTACATAATACAAAACAACAACAAAATTGACAAAGCTCAATATAACAGGAAATCGAAATAAACTTCAGTTAACAGAAAACATACGTTCAACCGAACAACATTATTGATACACATGCAAAAAAATCATTTTGATTGATCTTGTGAGTCTTCTGAACAGAGCAGTATTTCGATGTTTGAAAATATAAAGCAGTTTTATAAATTCATAAAAAAATAATTAATAATAAGACAACCTGCTGAAATCATTTTAAATATTTTCTATGATGTCTAATGAACAATTTAAAAGACAATTTATGATAGTTTACCGTTCAATTTTGAAGAAAATATACATAATGTCATGTAACCATACATTTTTATAGCTAATACAATGCTTAAAAATCAACCCTTTTCTTGTAAAAATTGATAAAGCTTTATTGGACTTATTCATAAAATGTAATCATTCAAATAAATGAATTTTACATATGATACTAACTCAGAATTCAGATTTAAAAACAATGAATGTACTTTCAAATTAAAATATGTAAAGAAACAAGAACACTATGTACATGTAGGCGGTAATGCCCCTCCAAAAATGTCAGAGTGAAAGTTCTCAACTAATTTGTCTTTTTAATATTATAACATGTAAACAGTCTCTGTAGGTAATCGATGTCTATTTGTTTTATTTTGTCAATGGTATTCTTACATTTAGAATTTTTCACAATAATTCTTCTTTCTTCAACAGTTGAAGTTTGGTCTGTTCCCATGCGTTTGTACTTGTAGTGTGTGCACATATGATAATTACTCAATGCTGATTTGGTTTTTATGCCCCTTCAGGTTCTTTACCCATTTAGAATGTTTAGTGCTGTAAAGGAAAAAATTGTACTTTAAAAGCCATTCTAACTTATTAGTATAGATAATAATACTGCCATACATATACAAAATAAAATATAAACAGTTTAATATTTCTCGACATTATTTAAAAAAAACAAAAACAAGCTGATACATACATGTAGATAATATATAAAGAAAATTACTAAATTTATCAATAAAATTCATCATCATCATCATCATCATCATCATCATCATCATCATCATCACCACCACCACCACCACCACCACTTGATTATTGAATACAGTGAGTTTATAAAACAACAAACACCAACTTTTTTATATGAAATACTCACATCATCTCTATCAGATGTGACTGCCTTGTGGATGACATGGATGACAAATCTGTCTCAATGATCTAACATAGTATTTAATGCAGGCTGGAATTCTTCATAACCCCAATTTGTTGACTTAGTAATATTCAGTCATTTTCCTTCAGTCAAAGAAATTAAACTTCTGATTATCAACCGGCAGAAACTACAACTGTGAAAGACAAATGCACATGTACCAATTATACATTCTGCACTAATATCCGTTTTAGCCAAGAGTAAATTGGTAAGCACAAATGTGTAGTTGTTGTGCATATGGTTGATAATGATTCACAACACTACGGGGTTTTAACGAGACCTACACCAAGCAAATGAATGTCGCTAGTGTCAAAGCTGTCGTGGCTCCCAGCCCGACACCATGTATGTCTTTTCTTACAGGTTTATTTTGAAAATATGCAAATATGTTCATGTATTATGGTATGTTAAAAATAGGTCACATACCAAAACACATCATTTTTAAACAAAATTTTAAGTCTAATATTTTTCTAAGATAAAACAATCAAATAAAAGATTACATACTCATATCATATACATAAATAATGTGCATAAGTACATTTAAAAATATGAAACATGTACATAATGCACAAGTCAATTGTAACCATGGCCCCCCAGGTCCGGGGTTATGCCGGGGATAGCCAGGGAAACGGGCTGTGTTTTTACCTTTCAGGTGGCCCTGCAGTGCCGGGTGAATGCGGTGGTTTTGTCTTCGAGCAAAATATAGCGGGGAATATGCCTTACCTAGGCTCCCTGGGGTGCGGGGGCATATGGCAGGGATTTGACCATCAGTTCGTCCTCGCAGGACGAGGATTTTACCTGGGGTTGGCTGGACCGAAAGTCAAAGTAACCATGCCCCACCACCGCATTCACCCGACACTGTGGGGACACCTCGAAGGTAAAAACACGGTCCTTTTCCCCCGCTATCCCCGGTATACCCCCGACCTAGGGGGGGGGGGGGCGTGGTTACAATTGACTGGTGCATAAGTAGATGTAACATGTATATTTATATTAATATATAATTATAGTACATGTATGTAAAAATATTAACACGCTGTCTTAACATTTAGCAAATAAAAATGATTTAAGAATTCCAAAGATAAATTAAAAAACAAACATTTTTGAACACATCAACGTAAAAAATAAAAATGATTTAAGAATTCCAAAGATAAATTAAAAAACAAACATGTTTGAACACATCAACGTACAAAACTACTCAAAGATACTTACATACATAGCCCTTTGATACGAATATCCCAGTTCCATGCCGATTGTTGACATTCGTTTTTTCGACAGAAAATCTTCTCTTACGCGTATAATTGACCTTACGACAGGATTTGATTGACAGGTCCTATCAGCCAATCAGAATGTAGGGCTGATAAGCCGTGTTGCTATCCGCCATTTTGTCCGTCAAACTGACCAGAGTCCGTCATATACATGCGCTGGCAATTCCTCGCCTTTTTAAGTATTATGGTAAAAATGTGTTGTCATGGCACTTGTAATTCGGATACAAGGTAGCCAGACCGACTAAAAATGGCTTCCAATTCGTTCCGTATTCGAAACCAGCGAGTTATTTAGAAAAATGCAAGTGCTGTATCAGACTCTGTGGAAGACCTCATCAACAGCTGAACTTGGAAATTTTGAAACATCGTTCAAAGGCGAAACATCTATACGTCTGTACAAAAGTTTTTTTTTGAACAAAACTACTTATTTCAATCCACTCAAAATTTATTTCATACTGAAATTGTCCGTGCATGACCTAAATAAGTGTTACTATTTTTAAACTATAAACATCGTACATTTATGCTTTGGCTTGTGTTGTCAAATCGGCATTAATGGCCATTTAATATCCGGTTCAACATGGACACGATTGATTTCATTCAAGATAGAGGTATTTTTGTTTTTATAGTATTATGTAGTTTTTATAAACTGCTTTGCTTTCAAAGTAAATCAGGAAATATCGTACAACTAAATTTTTGTCCGAACCATCACATGCTTCCGAATCTCATCTACTCGTATGGTTCCTATGTAAACAATGGCTTTTGTAGCTGTCATTCCGACACATTTCATAGATTTCTTATTTTCATATCAGCACTTTGTCGACGGGAAATCCAATCAAGAAAACCCTGACCCTCAAGCAGCTACTGTATTTGACCAGCTCACACCAGCTAGGCCTCCTCCAAAACTCAGATAAATATTTGAGCCACCAAAACAAAACGAGAACAGATCGGTCTGAATCGTTAAGGTATTATTTTCTGTATACCAGTAAAACAATTTATTTCACTGTACATTTAAATCAATTATTATGTTCATTAGAACTTGATTCTGCCAAACATGTGCTGTAAAGACTTAGACTTATTATGAATAAAGAACAAGTCAAACATGTACATATTTTCATTGTTATTCTTATATTTTGGACCATTTACGTAAATCTACAATATTTAATGATAGTTCATCCAATGTTCAGAGTCCGGATCACATGCACACTCGATTAACAGTATTCTTTAAGTTGCACTCTCACAGAATTCTAGTTTGACACTTTTTGTCTCAGAATCGGCTTATTTTGGCATTCATTAAATTAAGACCTAATATATAGATCACAAAGCAAACTTCTCCGAGCCAAAATATGATAAATGCAATCGAATCCTGTGTAAGTTGTCAAAGTGATCAATCTGTGAAAGTGCAGCTTTAACAGTGAAAAATAACCTCTGCTAATGCTATATATTTTAAAATATATTTGTCATTGCAATAAAGAGATATTCACCTACAATATCATACATAAACACCAAAGAAATATCAAAGTTTAAGTAATGTTTGCAAAACAACAATGTATTTAATAAATCTGATATTAAATATGCAACAACTGGTGTTATACTCCAGAACTGAAGCTAACATCATAGAGGTACATCCTTCCAAGAATCCATGAAAACAACATGCTGAACAACTTCAAGAACTCTCTTCAAAAGACCACACTTTCCTGAAATAAATAAAAGATGCCAATATTAAAATAAATCAGTTACATGTATTGTTAAATATTTTAATACTAGCTGTAAATGCTACTGCCTTTGATGTTTGCTTTCTACATGTATATCATAATGAAATATTGACAAGATAATAGCTAATGTTTTGTGGTTGTTGTTTTTCTCTGAACAAATAGTCCATTACTTTTGTACAGCAAAGTAAAACTAAATATTATAAAAAGCTTTAAAATAGGTCCTACCGATTATTTGTAAAACTTGTCATCACTGGTTTTCTCTTGCGGTTGACATTGCCTGGACTGACAAATATCGTGTGTGTGTGGGGGGGGGGCGGTTTCCGGTCTTATGCTAGGTCACCTGTGGCGGTAGGCTTGTTGAAGACAATAATAAGGGGACTTCCTTATCTCCATCAATCGGAATACTTTAATGGTGTCAACGGTAAATAGCAGGAGACCCTCCACCAGCCTTAACCGGTAAATGGGGGGGAGGGTAGTGTGTGTGGGTTAGAACCAGCTGCCCGGTCAGCTTAGTTGGTTAGAGTGCCGGGCGGTTCTGGTGGTTGTGAGTTCGAGCCCCACACCGGGGGCACTTTTCCTCCCAGGTCTACTTTTACAGCCAGAGTGTGTGAACATGTTCCACAATTTCTGTAAGAACAAAAATCAAAGCATGTGAATGTTTGAGCAATGCAAAAGTTACAGATTGGTATCACCCACGATTGTCACTTGTCAACTATTACATTATTATTATTCATAAGGGAGAGTTTTCAATCGCTTAGAACTGAAACTTTTTATGCATAACCCCAATAAACCATTTCTGCTCATACTATAGAATACAAGATTATACTGTATAGCTGGCATGTAACTGTTATTTAATGTCACTTCCGGGTTCCCCATTCGGGCCATTTATGATTTACTCATATTGTGCGATGATTTAATCTGTGTTTCAACAATACTGTAAGAAGGACCGGTGTTATTAAAAGTTAAACTTACCCTTGTTTGCATTTACAGTATGCGTCACACACACGCTTTTCCTTTGTATCGATGTCAATATTGACAACATGGCGGCTATCCGATTTTCTCTGACTTGGATAGATTTCACCCCGTAAATGTTAGATATCGTCATTTTCTAAAGATATATCGAGCCTTCCGATGTAGCAGCCAGTTACAAATTCCTTTGACTTCTATTTTTTTCGCATTGTAATTTCACATTTATGATAATTTGTCAGGAATATCGGAAAGCGAAACGACACGAGACGCCATTACTTCCTCGTTTGTTTGACGGACATAGACAGAGTTCGCTCCCTTGATATCAGGGGGCGTGGCTTAGAAGCCGCTGTCGTAAGGTCAATTCACTTATAATCCATGTTTTACTGTAATGACTCGAATTGTTAGGTGTATCGTAATCAACTGTCAGTGTGCACTTTGAGTGTTTACTTATTTTAAACGTATATTCATGATAAAATCATCACCCGAGTTTCCAACTGCTACGATGTAGAAATTCCATTATTGACCTATGAATAGCGGGGAAATACCTTCTGGTTCTAAAAATAGCAACATCCGGTATGTGTTACAACTCGGGGACAATCGTAATAAAATTTTACTAATGTCACCTTCAACACATTAACAAATAAAGTTAGGTGGACATTTAATTCCAATATCGATTAGATTAAAGAAAAAAGATTACCTCATGGTTAATCAATGCAGTAAACATAACAAAACAACACAAAACATAATTATTCCCATTCACATAATTACCGGTCCACACATTTTACATTTCCGGCACATGATATTTCAGATATTTCAGGTAACCAATCGGAAAACGTAGACGAATCGGGAACAGTTATTATACTTATTTGTCGTTCTTCCGATATAATGTTTTGAAGATAAATTGAAGACTATCTATTCAACCATAAAAAGCATTTTTGACATCTATGCAATCGCCACCCATTTGCATTTTTTAATCATTATGAAATAACAGTAAAACTCAACTGTCAACCAACTTAAAAACCGCTCCTACCACTAACTAAAATAAATTCCCATTCCATAATAGGCGCGCACTTCAGTGCGGCGCCAATAATAGTATTGAATTGTGGCAGACAGCCAATAATTCCTTAGCGGAACTGTTCTCTATATTCATTGTTCCATATGTACTTTATCTCTGATCTTTTTTGATCTTCTTGAGTAATATAATTACATAACAGTTTTGAATGCAAAGGTGAGTGGTCACTCCATTGATTGAATGGACAAATAGTGAAGTCGCCAATCATTGAAAAGTTTCGCTCATGCATCAATAGATAATCTATAACGGAACAACCATTATTTGAAAAGTATGTATAATTATTTGAGTTGCCTACTCTACCATTAACAATGCGTATTGATGACGATTGACATAAATCTAATAACTTGATTCCGTGACTATTATTTACAATGTCGACAGAGGCCCGCACAGGGGTACTGTCAAGTTCATAATCTAAATCGTTAAATGAAATATTAACATTATCATGTATAATAAAATCATGTTTTTTACCAGTTCTACTATTTAAATCGCCAGTAATAGCTACACAGCCTAAATCACTGAACTAAGATATATCGTTTTCAAGCGTGTCAAATAAATCAACATTGTTAAAAGCATTATAAGCTGGCGATTCTTCACCCCATAAGTAGCCACCCATAAATAAATATCTTCTTTGGTCTTAAAAAATGAATGATCTAGCTTTAACCAAATAATTGTATCGTGATGATTTCTAATAATTTCAATTCCATCTTTTAAGTGATCCTTATAATACAATACAATACCTCCACTACACCTACGAGCATTTCGATGTTGGAACTTGCGATTAAAATTCAGTGAAATATAACCATTTAAAGAAACATTGCTAAGAGAATTAGTCCATGATTCATATAAGAAACATATATCAGAATTAGAAACAATATTTACATATATGTGATATACTGCATGTGAATCATATACTATTCGTTATGTAGAAAATAACTAAAATCACATTCCGTATGTAACTGCAAATAAAACAAACTTTTGAGTTGATCACGGGTTTGCTTTATTTGGCAAATGTAATATTGTGTTACGACATGTAGCAAACTGTACAAATGGTTATTCAATTCCACGATCCCTTTCTATATAAGTGGACAAAATTTACCGTGTCGCAATAAATGCTAGTCAGCACATACACACACACACACACACACACACACACACACACACACATATATATATATATATCTTCATTTTCAAATCTGTCATCGAATTTTGGTAAATTAGGTCAAATTTGAATGACCTTGACTCAAATCGTGCAACGTGTGTTGTTTACATTTCGCGTTAAAACAATCAGACTGCACATATTGCCATGGTAATATGATCGAGACCCTACACACAGGTCGACTGAATGAGCTAATGTATATAAGAATAATCATTCATCGACGCATTGGTATTTCTTGGAAAATTAATAATGTGAAAACATGCTAGAATGTTGGACTCTGTGTTGATTCCGCTCCAGTGATTTTGCATTTTGAACAGGTGTGCGTATGATTAATCCCCGGTGCACTTGATCGTCAGTTCAGTACGTTTTGATAATTGTCTAGCTTACAAAAGCAACCATAAGGCCCTATCATTCTACAACAATAGTATCTGACATGTCACAGCCCGTTTGAAGTGTGTCCAGAAAGACATTAGAATTAAAAGTAGGCTCAACACATCCCATTAGAAAGATAAATTGAACCCAGTAATTGTCATGCGACATGGAATGGTTGATGCCAGTGGCGCCAAGACGTCCAACAATTGCACAACTATGCATGACATTTCGCACGCGTATGACTGACTATTCGAACGACGTTTGTGGAAATTGTCCTGATTTTAAAAGACATATCCTGGGAGGTACATATAGAGGCATGTTTCCGAAAGATTATCTATACATTTTACTTTAAACAAACAAAGTTTAGCTTGTGGAGTTTTGTAATGTTCTTCTGTTTTTTTGTTTGTGATTTTATGTTCTATGTCTTTGGCGTTTACCCAGTGCTATTAAACCGGGTTTATGTTCAAACTTTTTGCTACTGAGCTTGTTTCTGTAGCTTTTCGCATAAATATTTAGAGCAATTAACAATACAATGGCAAATGATAAAGAAAACAAATATAATATAACACTTTTAACGAGAGTTATGGTCGCAGACTGCATCGTAGTTCGAATGCGACTGGGGCTTTACAATGCCATTTATGTTATTTTGTTTTATTATTTTCTGTTAAATGATGCTGTGTTTATCATCGATGAACACCATCGTATGTATGAATAATAATGCCTATTATTTTGGTTCGATAAATGTTTATTTAAACATAAAAATGCCAACTGATAGAATGGTCTCTAAAATTGAGTACTAAATAGTATTTTTTCTTTCCAAACACTTTTAGAAGAAACAATTGGAAGAGAAAGAATTGAGCATTGTCGAAAAGATCGCAGCAAGTAATTTGTGTTTTGACATTGCCAGCGATATGGAGAGATCCGGCGAAAACTGTTTCTGTGGGAAGCAATAAATGTGAATGATACGTCATTTTTTGTCTTTAATTTTTTGTGTTTGTTTTCAGTTTCTTATCTACCTGACCAAACACATCATATTCATTTCTGTGGTAACCATTTGTATTCGACGCTAGGGCATATTAATAGGTTAAGGCGTTCCTTTTAAAGGCCGGTATTCGTCATAATCGGCAAGCCCTAGCTTTGGAGCCGGACTCTGTGGCGGTTTGCTGTAGAGAAATGAACCTTAGAAAAACAAAAGGGCATTGATGGAATCATATTGAAGGCCTTCGATCCAGGACAAAAGTACATTGTTTCGAACTTGGCGGTGAAATGAGGAATAGAAAAATAGTACTTATAGGTATAATCGTCATTATTACTTAATCACAACTCCATTCACTCAGTTGCATTGACACCAGGACACTTATAACTCCTAATCGACCTTAGTTAAATGTTGCTTATGATGTATACCACATATCACTAGTTTATCCACATATGTCATCCATGTAAATTTTAGCTGTAATTGATTTATCTGTTGTTGATATACATCCGTTGCTTTATTTTACTTAGTTTGCTTTCGAGGGTAAACTAATATTTTATTTTGGTTAAAAAAACTAAACGAGTTCCATATTGATTTTAACAATAATCTCACTATTAAACAGCACTATAAAGTACATTCTATATACTGCTTTATTTAAGTCCCTTTTTTTCTTTCGACGGTAAAATATATCATCTCACCCATTTACAAATGTACGCAATATATACTTTGGTAACCTAGCAACATTTCATTTTTAAACTTTTCAATAGGTACTGCTACACTTAATGACTTAACATTTGTGTTAAATGTGTTATTTTGTGACTTGATATATGCGTGTCCATAGTATGCAGTAGTACTGTTTTTGAATGTTATAAGGGTCCAGACCCCATTGTCCCTTATACATGACAAATAAAATGGGTACTCATTAAACATATAAAATAGCAACTCAAAATCAGATGCAAAGAAAATTTATTTTCTCAATCAAAGTCGTTATTCGAAATTATATGACGGCAATTTCAGAGCTGCTTAGGCGATGCAACCTCCACAGTTGGTATTCACCCAGCTACGGAAGTAAGCCGTTTTGGCGTAGACGCTCGGGTGTGTCACAACACCGCCGACATGGCAACCACTGCGGCCCCATGACGTCACACCTGCGAGCTTTCCCTGACAAACCAGCGGTCCACCACTGTCACCCTAAAAACAAAATACATAAAACACAATAACATAAGATCTAGATACATAAGTTGGGCAATAATTTTGTTCAATTGAAAGATAAAAGTCGCGCTAAGTGATAAATTTAGATATGGTTTGTCAGTCTTTAAGCATAGTGTTCAATCTCAACCAATAGGATTATTTAGGGGGTAATCAAAGGAGAACACCATGAACTCTTGAAACAGAATTTCATCAAACTTTTTATTCACAATTTTACTAAATGAAGGTCATGTTTAAAACAATTAAAACCCCTCTATATAGATTATTGTTTTGTATACCGTTTTGTGAAATGTAAAGCACACCGCTGAAGTGCACGTGTGTCTAGATACGAGCCTGTGCAAAATATATTTTCTGAATATTTAAGTGCAAGGAACAATGATGAAATTTGCATCCACTTTGATGGTTTAGCAAAATATAAAGATCCTCTACCTTTGATGTTGGTCGTTATATCTTTACACTAAACTTTGAAGTCAGAAATACTGGCTACAGTGAAGATCAAACGTTATGGGGCATAAACTTAATTTAATGGTTTTATAAATGTTTATTGTAAGGTGTGTACGCGTACGTGCATGTGCGCGTCTGCGTTCGTGTCCAAATGCACGACAGAACTACTCTGAAGTACAAATATTAAAAATGAAAAACATTCTTACATTGCATGAGCCACTCCCGTTTGCGGTTTCGTAACCCTTTACACACAGGTGCTGGTCGAGGATGTTTGTGGTGCCCCAGTAGTCTTGACACTGACTCTTTGTGAGAGCCGTTACATCCGCCTTCAATAACACAGAACTTCCACTTCCGCTCTCTGGAAATCAAATAGAATGGCTGGGAGGTCCGTCTAAAGTATGAAAACATTTTTTGGGGAAAATGTGAGCTGACATAAGTTGTGAATGCAACTCGTCCACTATTTTCAATAACCACTAAAACACATTTAAGACACTTAAATTTTTCCAAAACGAACAGAAAAACACAACAACTACGCAGTGGATGAAGTTTGAGGCGATATTTTATAGCCGCGATTCAGCACTTAACGACAATGGATCCTTCAAAACATTGACGGTTATTCAATATATTATTTTCCTTGTTTTATTTTTATTGGAAATCAAAATATATCTCAAAAAACTAATACATGAACGCAATACACACACAATACACTTTATTATTTGTTAATGTTTAGTGTTTACGATATGAACTTTAATGCGTTTTTACAATGATACAAACCTTTATTGTTTGTATTAGAACGGGCTAGAACAGTGAAATATTAAAAGTGATATTTTTATTGCATAAAACAGTGAAATGGCAGTGGAAGCAATGGAAAGTATTTGATAACCCAGGGGCAACATATGTTTAAGCCATGTAAATTGATAAAAAGAGAGAATATTTCTTGATTTCAGAGTAATATCGTATCTAATTTCACCAGTGTCATAGAAAATATATTTTTCCTGGCAAAGTCAAGAGTAAAAATATAACTTTTCTATGAACACGATTGAAATAAAATTCGTTCTTGCACTGGTATCACCACATCTTCTTTTTGATTTTTGCAGAGATTTATTGAAATTGTATTTATTTTTTAAAAATAAACCTTTTTTTGTAAGAAGCCTTTGCTCTCCGACTCCTCTTGGGACAAGCCTAACGCACAGTTTTGATCTTCAATGAATACTTGTTGTAAGGGGCGTCCGAGGGTTAGCCGGGTAGGAAATGCTTATTAAAAAAAGTGGTTTATTTTTAAAAGTTTAGTATTTACACCTGTTTCAGTGCAAACAATTTATAAGCTATCACCAACAAATTTGTATTCATGCATTTATGTTTCGAATAGCAACCGTTTATTCACGTTTTCAAAATCGAAAAGAGAATGAATATATTGACGTTGGTCCCGTTTGCTCAAGAAATATTTGAAATAGCGAAAGTGTGATCAAAACAAATTGTAGATGAACATTTTTCTAAGTTTTCGAATTTGTTTTTGATACATGGTGTCATGATACATGGATAATCAATCACCCTCAAGGATCAGTTTGATTCGCTCCTAGACCGATCGCTTTCCAGATGAAATGTAAGGACCACGTTTCGGTTTTGAATTTTGACGTGTGGTGGGATAATTTAATTTATCAGTTAATCGTTGTGTGCATTTACGGGAAGTTCGTTTACTAAATCAGAGAGTTTGAAACGACAGGATTTCAGTGGGTGTATACCAAGTGATAAATTGCGTCATAAATGCAACGGCGGAAGGCATGAGTTTGATTTGTAAAAAAGACTTTAAACAAAGATAACTTCACTATTTCTTAACCATTTTAAATGAAACATAGCGCAGTCTACGCTGCTTACGGAACCCCACCTTCGGTCTTTTACCAGAATTTCATTGAGGTTTTACTTTCTTCGACAAACCTTTCCACAATACGGCCGTCTGACGGATCACTGTCAAAACATTATTTTGGAAACAGGTTTGTCGAAGTGCTTGATAAAACTAATGACTTCATCAAATTTTGGTAATACAACAAATGCGGGGCTCTTTAAGCGGCATAGTCTGCCCTTTATTTAATTTAAATTGGTGTTGTAAATGAAAAGTTATCTTTGATTTAAGTCTTCATATTAAGCAAATTTTGCCTTCCGACGTAGCATGTATGACGTCATTTATCACGTGGTATACACACACTGGGATTTAGATGACATAACATCGAATTGATATTCAAGCTAATGTTTTGTACGAACGCACAGATAGGAGCAATCAGCTTAAAACATTATCAATTTCCTGATAAATGGTAAGTTGTGTGTATTTAAAAACATCCTTATTTAAACATAAGCATTTTTTATATCTAAGTAATACTTTGATAAATATGTACTGGTACGGAAGTATTTAATTTTCATAAAAATAAAGGTTGATACAATGGATTTTAAAAGTAGTTCTTAGAATTGATATTCTCATTCCATATTTTGCAGTGATATTTTCACTGCTGTTAATCCACTAATGAATCTTGATATTTCACTGAACAGCATGGCATAACTCGCTATAAATCAATAGCTCAATAAACCATTGGAAAGCATTTTATAAATCAAAATACACCACTGGAATCTATATAAACCACATTAAAGATTCGGCAGAAAATAGAAATTATATAACTCATTGTAGACTTATTAAAAAAACATACACAACTTTAGTACAAATAAACATTTATTTTGTAATAATTGCCTAAAAAGGTTTTTGCTGTAATGTGGGGTTAAAAAGTCATGGATATCTTTTCAGTTATTCTAGTCTTGTGAACAAAACAACCCAATATATTTAATGAGTTTCTCTTTGTATGTATTTGATTGACGCCATAAAGTATGCAAGATATTTGCACGAAAACCAACTTTTAATTTTAGATAACACGGTTTACGTATTAACCGATTGAGATCGGAGTACCAGAGTCGTGTGATGACAAAAACCAATGACTCGTTTAATTAAGCGTTAGATATATATCTTGTGTCATTTTTTGTCACCGTTAATATTAAATAGAGACTCCCTGAAAAAGACAGAGACGTTAACTTTGTGAAAAAAGAAAACAAACCGTCGACTCCCCATCCGGAAATAGTGCACGTTTGCCCCGAATAATCGGCACCAGTAGGGGCAATTTCAATGATGTTCTTCGTGATGTCAGCAGTTTGAGTTACTGTGTTAAGACGCAAGAGCGCAACATCGTTCGGAAAGCCTCCTGGACCAGTGTTGTATTTGTTGTGCTGAAACATGACGTCATAAGACGCATGGATACATGACGTCACAAAACACAGATAGACATGACAATTTCAAAGGTGATCTGACAAGATTAGATTAGTATAGAGATAATTGTTAAAATGTTTGAATATATCTATAAAGTTTAACTCTATATAATTCGAGATGTAACACACTCGAAACGATTGATTACAACTGTGTTTATTTTCTCAGGTAAATATAATTTCCTTTAAAAAGTGTACACGAATTTAAGCTCCGTTCATAAAACAAAACATCATTTGCTTATAAGTATAAACCAATGGGACACGCCAAACAGTTAAATCAATTAGTATTACAAGGATCAACAAACACGCTGCAATGTAAACTTGTTCTTTGGTTATCAAATTGCTTTTGCTTGCTTTTAAATGAAGGTATACGTGTAAATGCTTACCATTATGACCTCGGCGACATCAAACAAGAGGTAGTTACCAGGATTGGAGAAGCTGTGGAGGTCGACCACTACAGCCAATGAGCTTGCCATTCTGAAACACATTTCGAATTGACGGAGTCAGAATAAAGACGTTTCTTTGGACAATTCTCTCACTTTAAGCAGATCTGAGTTATATTTTAACAATTAATTGAACGAAAGTCAACCTTCAAAATTGAATGGAAATGTAAATGGTTACGCAAAAAGTCATTACATATTCAATATGTTTTAGGCCTTTATCACCCATAGGGAGGGAATAATACATCGTATTGTTCACTCACTGTCCGTCGACGCAGTGGGAGGCAGTGATTGCCCAGCCGTTGGCTATGATGGAGCCGCCGCAAGTGTGGTAGCCGTCCCTGAGAAGGGTGACCTGGTGGGGAAACTCCCCGGGGCTCGCTTGTTCTCCATTGATGATCCTGGATCCGCTAGATGGGCCCATTGACCGGCTTAGATGCAGTGTGCCACCGCAAACCGCACTTGGTAGTTTGGCCATGCCTCCTACATTATAATGGTCTACCTATTTTCAGCATCAAATACACTACCCTGGCATAATATAGAAGATGGTACACCTTAAGATACTTTAGTCATTTTCCTAAGGTTTCAATATGAACACGGGTACTTTATTTGATTCACATCTGATCACAATTTACCTTTATCGTACTCAGTGTGCGTAGGTTTATAATAAGATACATGTACGCTTTGATTGAGCAGTTCACATACATGCTGTAGAAACCAGATTTGGTTATAAATACTTTATTTTCCGTTCAAATTACACATGAACATAAACCTAAATTCCGTTCAAAGACTCAACACTTCATTATGTATTTCTTAAACTTAATTATAAATATATTTGACAAATATTGACTGGATGATTTTCAAAACAACTGTACTCAAACTATCTACCAAACACATCAGATGTAATACCCAACACATCACAGCATATTGTTTCAATTTCAATTTCATTCTTTTTTTTCTCAAAATTTTGAAAATATATTCCGCTTTATTTGATAATAAGTTTTTGTTTTGACGATGAATCTCCTCATAAGATAGGGAAAAAAAACAAGAAATACATTTATAAGTCTGAAACTTCAGTATCATATTTTAAGCATGAAAATCGTATAAAAACTCACCAATAGCGACAGCAATAACAACAATGCTGGTGAAAGCCATCTTTGGAAGATTGAAATGAACTGAGCAGGCCCTGAATATATACCCTAACCACGCGACAAGGCGTGATAAGTACGACACGAGAAGGAGACCAGGTGGAGTACTCGACAGTTTTGGAGTAGGCCTCTTATTGTTTAATAATACCAAATAACCATTTTCGAATGATTTCGTGTGGTTTCAAAATGTTATGACAACTTTACAACCATCTTTGTAACGTTCAATAATACTTGCCATCTGGTAAAGTTCCCGTTATTCTCATCTGTTAAACGCTTTTTCTATTCATTTGAAATAATGTTATAAACAGATAATACGATTTATAATACATTTTTTTCACCAATAAAGATATATCTAACTAGGTTCAACAGCCGTATGAGAGTGTTGTGATTAAGAATCTTCTCTTAAAGGAGTCAGTCACATTTTAAAGAATAAGATACAGAAATATTGAAGTTCATAAATAATGTTGGTATAATACATGTATAACAAACTACTGTTTACGATGAACAAAAGTTTTTTACACACATTTTAAATTCATCTAAATCAGTTAGTAAAGTATGTAAACCCTAGTTAGGACTTGTGGTTTTCAGTTACGTTTTACACAATTTTCGAGAGAGACTCAAGAGCCTTGATTATGTAAAACAGAATTTAAACACTTAAAATTATTCGGAATGCAGCCTCTTTGTTAAACTGTATGTTTAACGCAGAATTCGGTGTAGATGCTTATTTGATTACAACGATAAATACAGTGTTTGCTCATTTATTTCTTAGCGGGAAGCGGGCACAACTCTTTGATATTTTATTTTATATATTAACGTTTGAAATATTCAGCTTTAAGCTAGTTGGTTTAGTAAAGTTTTAATTTATAAAGACGTATATATGCGAACATTATCAGAATTGTTATTCTGTAAAGTGAGTCTTCCGGCTTTACAATTTTCACCAATATTCAACTGACCATAAATTGACGGCTTAATCACATAGCTCCTTCACTTATATTATTTGTAACAATAGTAATATTAACTTCTATCCGTATTCAGTAAACAACTTCATCAGCAAGCATTTACAACACTAATAAAATTGAGTTCGTTGAAAAGGTTTTTCAACGATAAGCGTAATGATGATGGAACGTTTTATAACTACCGTATTTTGATAAAAGGAGTTGAGGTCGTACTATTAAGCAATTCAACGCCATTAAAGCTCCATTTCAATGGTCCAACTGTCCCTTTTCCACCGGCTAGGGTATAACACTGGAGTCTCCATATCACCTTTTATAACAAATAACGTAATAAAAGCCAAACTGAAATTGGCCATAAGAAGTATTTCTAACATTGATTAACAACTTGTTTTCTTGATTCAAGCAAGCGCTCTGTGGCAGTTTTTTTTATCAAAATGATTTTTGAGTATTTTATATATAAAACAGATAAAACTGTTTTGGTGCCAGCCATATGTTTTCGCTTTCTTTCTCACATGGTAGGCGGCTTATCTGACCAATAAAACTATTTTTGAATCTGAAACCCAAATGTTGCGTTCCTGACCTTCTCCGGAAAGCCTGAGTTGATTTGTCTTATCGGTATTGTTAGGTCAAATGAACGTCGACCGATGATATGTGTTTATGATACTTCGGAATATATATTTCGTAATTTGTTCAAAAATACAGATATCTGAGAAATATTGTAATGCAGACGTAAGACTATGTTTAGCTTTACTTTTATTTACATAAAACTACTTTGGAAAAATGGTAAAATCGTTTTCTCTATATCTCGAAATCTGATTGAGCGAGTGCTTAAGTGCTTTACCTATTAGCTTGACAATACGGGGAACAAGGTCTCGACTGTATGAGACAGACTGTATGTAAACAGTTGGCTGTATAAACCCGAAACAAAGACTTTTTCGCGCTCAGTCCACCAGTTGTCTGCACTTGGCATGCGCGATCAACCAACATTGCGACCAAAAAACTAGTACCACGGTCCGCGTTCCAGTCCCCACTTCGGGCAACCTTTATTCGGACAAGAGACGCCGCAGACCCCAAGATCCCCGCCTACACATTAACTCGTCATAAACTGAACACAAACCCTCGGGCCAGCAAAGTCAAGGGGCCAGCAAAGCTTCTACGACCCAGAGTCGCTGTATCAGGTACGTCGACTGTTGTCGACTAATGAAACCACGAATCAATTGATCCGGACATTTTACACAAACGCAAAGGGGTTTCTCCCCCTGATCAGGAATTGGTCTTCAAGCGCTCGCACAACTCCGCATCTCAGATAAGTTGCACTGAACCGCCAATATCTACAAATAACGTACATTACAATCACATATCGTCTGCTCAACTTTCGCCGTTTCCAATCGAGACCCCCGAGGAACCTCCGGCAATCGAGGAGTCCTGCTTAGAGAACAGGCACGGAGAGTCATGCATAATCTCTGACCAGATATACAGTGGTGATTTTGTGCATCTGTCTGTTGACCACACGACAATTGCTAATTTGTTTTATATTTACAATCAGAGTGAATATTTGGTTATAAGGAATGTTTGGAACCTTTTGTTCATGAATATGTGTGCCTACTTATTATCCTGTAATTCCTTTTATACACTTTACTTACATTATTGTTATAATGACCATTATTATACAAATAGCTATACTACATCTGTACAAATAATTGGTTAAAACCACCTTATAGTTTTGGTTAATTTGATGGATTAGTTGAATTATTTAACTGTTTGCGCCTTTTATCTTTAAATGTCTGTAGGCTGAACCCAAACTAATGTCCTGAATTTAACGACATTTTGAGCAGCATAATAAAATCGGCTTGCAAGAAACAAAAGTAAATGATCTTTACAAGTAACAGACGAAATGTCGTATTATATTACCGAAAGTCGCGTGGCTTAGCTCTGTTTGTGTAACAAAGTATATCTAAGTATGTACATGTTATTGACACTGATTGTAAATTGATTCTATAGTTTAGTTTTGACACAGCGAATGTTAATTCTAAGTCAGATAATTTATGTGGCATTGTGTAAATTCCTCCTGAATATTCTTTATACTCTGTTGAAGACGTTTTTAATGATATCGAATTAGAACTATATGAATTGGCATATAAATATGAGCTTATATGTATCTTTTTGGAACAATAACAAATGAACATATTACAATACCTTTGATGTGCTTAAGAACATATGTGTCAAATTATTTAACTTGATTTTTGAACATGTAACATGTAATATCTCACTCTTGGACTGTTGAACTAATTTATCCTATTTTTAAATTACAAATGTAAGTGTGTTCATTCAAAACCTGAAAACTATTGACCTATTTCTCTTCTTAGTTGTATGCGAACATTGCTAACTTGCGTAATAAATAATATACTAAAATATTATGTCGGTCCAATAATATAATACATGAAGTCAGGCAGGTTTTAGAGCTGGTTTCTCGACATCAGATTACATGTTTGTCATAAACCACATAATTTAATATTTGAACAATAACACAAATAGGTTATTCTGTGCGTTTATTTAACTTAAACAAGCTTTTGACACTGTCTGTGGAGAAGAGCTTTGGGTGAAACTTTCCAACTCCAATATAACGGCAAATGTTTAATGTACAACGATATTAAATCCTGTGTTACAGTTAACCCAGAATTGTCAACTTATTTATTAGAAACATGGAACAACGACACAAAACACCACGAACAACATACTGCATATATAATCAAAGCACTCAAAGTGCTGGTGGACGGTGACATTGTTCGGTCTACTACAAGTATAGAACTAAGTCCTTTCTCTTATAAACACAGAAAATCATCGGAACCTAATCTTGAATATAGGAGCATAATTTGAATACTCTTAGGTGAGGACAATAATACAATGCTTCAAACCAAATATCTAAGCTTAATATTTATTTTCCAAACATAATTATTCGTCTTAATGCTGTAGCTTTGAAAAGTTGATTAAAAGGTCACCTGGCAATATCATCGTTAATATTTGTTTGCAGAACTACATCATGGTCAAAATTTCATTCCAGTTGCATAACAAATACGCCATATTCTTGTGCACAAGATGATCAATTTGCAAGAAAATTGTTTGTCGAAAACTGACATAAACTTGGTATTAATGTGTACAATGCATTGAATCTTACTAACTGAAGTACAACATAGTTTATAATTTATTTCAGCCAAATAATGATTTTGTATTTTCCATTAAAATTATTACTGGGTATGTCTACCAAGGTATATAGCTTAAATATACCACAAGTTTGGAGTAAGCCTTCGTAGCACAGTAGATACAACACTGGACTGCTATTTTTTTACATTTTGGTCCTTTCTCTATAATTATGATTCAAAGCTTAACACATTATATTAAATAATTGTCCTGAGTTGCGTTAAAGGAAAAAAAATGGTGCCAATGTGGTGTACAGTCCCTTTAAAGTAACCCGAGAACAACAATGATGAATTGTTTTTCAAACATAGCAACATTTTATTGCAGAGGCCACAAAAATAAAAAAAGTAAGTGAAAATGTCACTATCATGGTTAGCCAAACACAAAATTTATAATTATTCTTAAAGCAGTACATTTTGTCCAATCTGTAAACATATGAAAGAGGGTCTTTTGGTCACAGTAAAGGAAATCTGAGGACAACATTGATAATTGTTTTGCAAAACTTACTGAACTTTCGTTGCAGTACCTTAGAATAGAAAAGATGGTCAAACGGTAATTATCAAGGTTATCCAAGTACAATATTGATATTTGTTTTAAAAGTTATACACATGGTCTAAATTTCTTTGCTGTTGCTTCAAAAATAGAATGTATCTCAAAAAGTCATATTCTATGTCATCAAAGCACAACATTGCTTTTTGTTTTAAAAACTGTACTAAAAAACTTTCATTGAAGTAGCTTAAAAATAGGAAAGTATGTCGAAAGGACATCGTTATCCAAGCACAATTTTGATTTTTGATTTCTAATAAATGGTCTTAATTTCATGGCTGAAGCTACAAATTTAAATATGTGTCAAAAGGCCACAATCTAGGTCATCAAAAGACAACATTAAATATTGTTTTCAAAACTGTCTAAAATGCTATAGCTCTAAAAAATAATTAGGTCAAAAAGGTCCCAGTCAGGGTCATCCGAGAACGACATATATAAATATATGTTTGTTTTCAAAACAGTACAGATGTCAAGTTTTCATTGATGTAGCTTTAAAAAACATATTCAACAACTTCAGGAAATGCGTAAATAACTTAGCCTTTGTCGATCTTACTAACATATTTCCTTGACGAGTTGTATAATACAGTCCATTATATGATGACGAGTCTTAGTATCTTTTTATCAAAATATTCTTTAAGTAAAGACAGCAAAAACAACTAACCTGTTTTACATCTCTAGTAAACAAGAGCTGTCACAGAGACTGCGCGCTCGACTATTACGCCACTGTTCAGTGTAAGGATTGAAAAGTTTTGGCGAAACATGGATCACTGTAAAATTAGATTAGATTTCAATGCAATATATTATGTATTTGTCGAGATATTAACATGAATGTGGTTACATAGAAAATTTTAAGCAGAATTTCTAAGTCCAATAATAATGGGCCGTTATTTGCAAAATATAGTTATCTGACTTGGTTATTCAAGTGGGTTGGGTGGTTGAGTACCATTGTCTAAAGTCTCAATGCAATAAATGAGTAGTTGCTGAGATATTAACCATGTGTGCTAACATGCAAAACCTTAACCAGTATTTCTAAGTTGCATAATAAAGGGGAAAATGATAAAATATAAAAGATAGAGTTATCTTTCCTGATTAATTAAGAAGGTTCAATAGTTGGGAGCCTGTGTATAAAGTTTCAATGCAATACATGATGTATTTGAATTTATATGTCAAATAATAAAGCAAAACCTTAACCAGAATTTTTAAGTCGAATAATAAAGGGTCATTTTTTTTGCATTAAATGCAAACTAGAGTTATCTAACTTGGTTAATTAGGAAGGTTGGATGGTTGGGTACCATTGTATAAAATCTTAATGCAACACATCAAGTAGTTGCTGAGATATTAACCTATGTGTGCTTACATGCAAAACCTTAACCAGAATTTCTAAGTCAAATAATAAAGGCCCATTATTTGCATTAAATTCTAATAAGTGTTATCTTACTTCATTTATTCAGTAGGTTAGATAGTTGGGAATACATATCTAAAGTTTCAATGCAATACATGATGTATTTGCAGAGAAAATGACTTAAAGTTGCTTACATGCAAAACCTTAACCAAGGTGTGACGCCGACGCTTGGGTGAGTAGTATAGCTCTCCATATTCTTCGAATAGTCGAGCTAAAAACAGGATACCATTAAAGCGATGCTATTCTCTGCAATACAAGCATGCATTGCAAAAAAAATGTATTAGGAAAAATTTCAAACCAAAGAATCATGCGATCATTCTCACACTGTTTGTAAGAAGAATACATATAAAGGTGATATCAAGTACAGCAGAAAGGAATAACAACAAAAAACTAAACTCTTTTTAATTGTGACATCATAATGGTCACCGGTAAGATGAAGTCATAGATTACTATGTGTTCATGACGTCATTTCCTATTTAAACCAATATAGTACCCCATTCAGTACCCAACGTGATTGAAAGTTTTCATCAGGAGATAAGATACATATCACATTTTCCTCTTAAGAATTGGTTGGAAATTTAATTTTACATTTGATCACAATGAATACAAAATGACAAATTGTCATTTGAAAAAACTATTCTTGTCAATGAATTTGTTTAAAAACATGTGGAAGGATACTATAAGTTCCATGGTCAGTAGGTAACCCGATATGGAATATTCAATGTAAAGGAAACCGTATTGCGGTGGAGTGAAGCTCGAACCTAAGTATGGATTCTTGCCCCCCATATTTCCAATACTATGTCACCTACTAACCCTGTAATGTAAGCATAACGTTGACAACCTGTTACCCTGTTTAAATGTTTTATTTATTCATTGAAATATTCATCAAATCCGAATAAAGACGCCGTTTTGATGTAATAAATAATTGTAATTTGGAAAAATGTGGTGTCACCGCGTGACCTGTCCTTGACCAACAGCGGTGTTTCATAAATATTGGAATCGTGATATTTTTTGACCAATAGAAATAGACCAATGTTATATTGATATCCCCAAGAGTATTTAGGAGAGAAAAAATGTGTGATGGCTGTATTTAACTGGATATAAAGTATACAAGTAAATAAAAAAAACATTATTAAAAATGAGTAGAGTGATTGCTGATAATGAGCCCTTCTTAATCATTAAGCTAGTTACTTTAGGTAAGAATACAACCTCATTGTCTAATTCATTGTCGACGTAAAATCTTATGCAGGGATTGTGCATCAGGTGAGTGACAGTAGGCTGAGGAAAACCCAAACTTGAAGAATTAAATTGTTAATGATTAAGGATAGCACTTCATTTATGCCTATCTGAAATTTCATTTGCTTAATTGTAGGTTTATACTATTTTTGTTGTTAAAGCTGCACTTTCACAGATTGAAAGTATTGATAACTTCTTTATTTTTTGTCTTGGAACGAGCCATTTTTTTTGCGAAAATCCATGGAAACCAGTAATATAAGACTGCTGACAATAAATCAGATCATAGATTATTATATTATATATACTTAAGTTCAAAAATTGATGTTTTATGCATTTTTTCTTTAACCGTTAGTATCAGTTTAAGCCATTAAGCATCAATTTTTGAACATAAATATGAAAATCTAAGATCTGATATTTTGTCAGATATCTTATTATTGGTTTGCACATATTTACGCAATAATTTGCTCTTTCCAAAACAAAAAATAAAAGAAGCTGTTAAAATAGTCAATCTGTGGGAGTGCAGCTTTAAGGGCTCATTATTTCTTAGTCTTAACATGTTGATGTTCAAATTAAGAGTCTTCTTATCCATAAACATCTATTAAAACAAGTATTTAAAAAAGAGGGTGTTTTGAAAATATCAAAATTGAATTAAGGAAAAGAATTTCATATTTGTCAGGTTTGAACTGACATTTCCAAATGCTTTACCCTTTGGAACAGGCCATGCGGTAACTAAGAAATATGTCAAGTCCAAGATATACGAATTAGCACAAAATTAACCAAGAACAATTTTGATCACAATTCACACACTGTGCAAGCATGTCAAAACATGGCCATGTTAAAATTGCAAAATTTCCTTTTGATTGAAAAAAAATCACAGGCTGTCAGACTAAAATTACTGACACTCCTTTTCTATAAAAGTTCATGCTGTCTTCAGAAATAAATTGAAATAACGAATAAGGGTAATGTAACATTTTGCCAAAGGGGGAAGTGCATTCATAGTATGTGGATGTCCTGGATTAAATATGCAAATTAACATACCAGGTCTCTGTTTGGAGGGAGAATATATGTATATAAAAGGGTTATGCATGATTTTCTCTGAAGGGATCTGTTGGCCTTGAACATTTCAGTAATATGGCTTGTTTTTATTAATCTTTTTTAGACATACATGTTTGATGCTTGATAGGCATACCAATGAGAATGATTTGCCCAAAATTGCAACAGAACAATTTCAGGGGCGTAGCCGGCGTTACACACTTAAGCACATGCGTAACATCAATTTGAAAAATGAAAAAAATGGCCAAACATGGCATCAAAGTCGAGGGTTAAGCTATGTTTTGACATCAGAATAAAACCTTAAAGGGAAGATCAGCTATAAAAAGCACTGTTTCCCTTTGCTAGATAGCTAACACAGCCTTAAAAATCACTTGGTAACTACAGTCGTCGGCCTCGAACCTATAAATCCCGACAAAAAACAAATCAATGCTAAACACTTTAGTTCCATTTTTCCGTGGGGAGCAGCCCCCCCCCCCCCTAAACCTCCTACGGTTACAGGGATTCCCCATCCCATAGCCTCTCACATTTAGTACAGCCTGGCTACGCCCTTGAATTTAATTAATTGCCAAAAAATGTTAAAATCCTGTCTGCATTCTAGTATTTGGATTTTTTTTCATTGAGTAAGACCCTTTTGGGCTATTTAAACACTGTAAATATCCGTAAAGCTATATACATGTATACAATATTGATATTTCTCCCACCTCAGATAAGTAGATCCATTAATTCAACCATGCTAGAAATTCTTATCTTGCCCACGGGGGAAGATAAAATGCCCGTATGGAACTTCTTTTAATGGTCACCAAATTGTAATTACCTCCCTTGTTGAAGACTGTCGTCTGTAGCGCATCATAGAAACCTTGTCTGGTGGCAATATTTAGAACGCGAGTTAATTATTTCTCGCTTTAAATGTCACCAGAAAACAGTTCTTACGCACCTTTCAAGAAATAATGCTTCACTCTTCTTAGAACTATTTAAAGACCGATAAGACCATATACATACTCTGAATCACTGCGCGAATATCCATGACAACCACGAATTATTGCATATCCGTACCCAATTATTTTCACTAAGCACAAAAGAGTTCCGGCAAAAAAATACATTTTTACTTAATTTTGTTAGATGAGGTGGGAGAAAAAGCATCTACCATAGCCGCTCGTGTAAGATAGGTCCATCCCGACCTTCGCGCAGGGTGTTTTGCGGAAACTCGGTAAACCTCGTTTCCGCAAAACACCCTACGCTCGGGTCGGAATGAACCTATCTTACACTCTCGGCCATGGAAGATACTTATACTCCAGCATGCACAATTAAGTTATGCATTATCTTTTACCATTGTTAATTTTAACATACAAGAAAATACTTTAATTTACACTTACCTGAAAAATGTGAAGTCAATGATAGAGAATAATAAGTGGCAGATTTCAAATCAAGGCATTTAAGGCTCACCAGGGGCTTAGCACCGTCCAGATAATACAGACAGGCTAGCTCCGTGTCCAAATGCCAGGATCATTTATAGTAACTTTATCTTGTTGAAAAGTTTAATACGTGACTAGTCCAAATAAACAGCAACTTCAGAGTCTTTGACAAGTTTTGTTTTGGCGAGTCTTCATGTCCACATCCAACTTTTTCTCCTAGCCAAGAATGACATTTCAAGCACTAAGTTTATTTAGTTCAAATAATTGTACATTGAATGATTTCTACCATTTTTGATATGGCACGTCACGTAGTGAACACATCTATAATTTTCGACTTGATGTATATTGAGCTTCAAGATGACGCGCATCAGCTAGATAGTTCCAAAATGGCAATGCTATGTTGACAGAAGCTGATCGGAATTTAAGTGTTTAATGAAACACTTGTGTAATTTTACACACTTGTGTTATTAAACAATGATATTTGCTCAAGATAAATTATGTGAAACATTCGTGTTTCTATTTTGCAATGCAGTGTTCGATATTGAAGTGTTGTTACAGTTGAAGAATTTTTTTTACTATGGTATGAATCAGATCAACATGGCATAAAGGGAACCAAATTATGCACTGGTCAGTCATTTGTAACCACGCCCACCCCCCAGATCTTGGGAATAGCGGGGACTTTGACTTTCAGTACAGCCAACACCGGCTAAATTCCATGCCATGCGGGGACGAACAGTTGGTAAAATCCCTACCAAAGTCCCTGCACCCCGGGGACTCTAGGGAAGGCCAATTACACGCTATATTTAAAGCAGACAAAACCACCGCATTCACCCGGCAATGCGGGGCCACCTGAAAAGCATAAACACTACCCATTTCACCGGCTATTCCCCGTATATCCCCGGACCTGGGGTGGCCGTGGTTACAATTGACTGGTGCATTAATATCACAATTTTACAGAAAATCTGAAATACCCTACTGTACTGTAATATGTTTTATGCATAAAGATGACAACTGTGACGCAGATGCAAGTTGTTTCGAGTTATTATCATTATTTTTCACATCAATATTTGCAACAATTATTAACATCTACTAATGGCACGAAGCAAAACAACGTCATTGTTTTTTGGATTTTCACTAAGTTTGTATTTCCGTGTTTTACTGCAACTTACTTTAAGTATTGGGTGACCTTTCATCAGATGTATTTCAGTCATTAATTGTATTGCGTTAAATTCAGCCAATATGAACACAAGGTGATGATGTTATTCAATTAATTATTTTTAATTCTCCTTTTTAGCACTAACAATACATTGTCAAACTCTAGTGTGATGCCTTTAATCCCATTTGACATCGGAAATTCCACGGACATGTGTTGATTCGTCCGCCATCTTGGATAAACCGGGTCATTTTGGGTCATGCTATTAACACATCATATTTTGATGATTCTACTTAAAGAGTCTACAGTATGATATATATTTTAAAATATTTCGATAGATCAAAGTATTGAATTAATTATGTTTAGCAACAATGTACTTCAGTATTCATTTCGAAACATTTACGGATTCATTTTTATCGATACAGTAAAATGGCCGAGGAGTTCCGAATGCAGTTTTGTATTAAGGTAGTGGAACTATTTCCATGTAGTTGTCGATATTGGCGAAATGATTTATCAATATAAATATTTGATTTGAGTACCAATTGTCAATAAATAATACATGACCCACTTCTCTCACTATTCGCCCAGATATTTTAGAAAAAAAAATATGTAACAGCCAATTTAAATCAGTTGTGTATTCAAAATAATGATACGAACTATTTACTGAGCGCACTGGCGTGCTTTGGCTGGTAGTTGGATCGGCTGATGTGCCTACTTAGGACGGGCCCTGAGGGGCACCGTCCAAAAATAGTGGTGAACATCAAGTATTGTTAAGTACCGCCTTGGAACAGTCAGTAAAATGTATATTTACTGGGGGGTTAAACTTGTTTGTATGGACAACCTCACTCTTATCCCAACAATCCCGAATAAAGTAAAAGGAACGTAAATGGTGATCTTATCAAAGTATGCATTACCTTGAGGAATCTTAAGAATAAAACAAGCAATAATAAACTAATAGGTAAATCCCCAGTGCTTCTACGATTAAACCTAATAACTGAATTTTATCATTTCTTTAACACTCTTATCCAACGTTATTGTAAATCAGTGCAATTTAATTTCACTAAACTTTCGAGAACATGTGGAATTAGTTTAAGTGATACTTTTTTAATCCCTCTGCAAATTAATGACATGAATGGTTCTAATATTGTAGGTTTGTGTTTTATTTAACAAAAGAGATATTCATATTTATGAGGAAAAACACAAACAAAAGCTGTGTAGGACAAAAAATTCGGCTGGCGATAAAAAAGGTGCGGTCGCACAAACAAAATACACGTTCAAAAACATAGGTGCCGTAATTTCGCGAAACAAAACATCAATTTGGTACGGCTTATAAACAAAAATCGAATTGATATATTGGCATGGGTTTTACTAGTTTGTGGTGATAAAGGAATTCATTTGAAGGGGAAATGCAGGAAATTCAAATGTGAAATTCAAAAAGCTCATTTATTGTGCCTGAATAAGATTTTTTACTGTCGAAATACAAGAATATGAATCGTAAAGAGTATAAATTCCAAATCTGGTTGAAATTTATACAGCAACAACCTTAATAGCATGGCGATATTTATTGCATTCATATGTTTTCATGTAACAATATATCATAAATTGACATCACAGTGTTTTTATTTATATAGTTTTGCCAACAACGGAAGTAGCTATGAAATTTTGCTGACGTCATTCCTTGATTTACAATTATAAAGTGAAGACAGTAAACAGTTTATTCATACGATGAAAAGCATGTATTGAGACTTTAAACCATGGCTAGCCTCATCATCTTATGTTTGAACTGTTCTCGTAAGTTTAGCAATCAGATCAACAGAGTGGTATTGAACGCCAGAACTTGCTTATTCATGCAAACAATGACTCATTCAACTACACAACCCACTGCATTCTTCTTGTCTGGTCGGATCAACATCATGGTGTGCATTGGTTAGTAGCATACGTTTTAGATCGAGCCGCATTCAGCCTTACATTTACTTATCTCCTCGTTGTGGTCACTCAGCGCAGCTCGGATACATCTCCCTGTAGAGCCCGTTGTGTTATCAATGATATTTATAGGGTAACAAGAACGTTTAAAGACTCTGCGTTGTTTGCATATTCGGAGCTGTGACCATTCAATTATATCATTTGCACCATGAAGTGACAACATTCTTAAAGAGGAGAATGATAAACAAACTAGTTATAAACATTTATTTAAACAAACAACACAAATGAAAATGACAGAATATAAATATACCTTTAGCTTTCGACAGAGGTTATTCTCCAGTGAATACAATACTTTTTTTAAACAAAACTGGAAGTCAACAAATGACGGCTCATATTATTAGTACCAAAATGAACGTAAACAGAACGTAATTTAATATAGTTCTACAACATAGCAAACAAGCAAATGTCTACTTTTCATTTAGATATTAAATATAAATATAACAGATTGGCGCAGGCTTATCACGGAATGTATACCAAATTTGGGTTATCTTGATCACAAGTTATTATCATATTTATAATCATTAGAAGAATATAGTCATGCATTGTTCAGGATCATTAAGGACTGTTATTTTGGTTTTAGCTTTTAATTATCTAATCCGTTTTATGAATTATTATGAAATATAAGTTACTGATTTTAATATTTGATTAAAATGAGCTAAACAATCAGTTCCGAGATTATATTTGTCTATCAAATAATAATTATAAAATTAACGTAGATGATCTTTAGCAAAATTAGAGTACATGTATTCTATAGTGAAACACGTCCCAACCAAATAATTAACGGCTGCCAATACTGAGCATTTGTTTGAACATAAGATACAATATAATAGGATGTGATATAATAAAGACGAAATGAGAAATAATAATAAAAGATGAATGACATTTCCAATCATATATGTGATATATTGCATGTGCGTCATATTATATTCGTTATGTAGAAAATAACTAAAATCACATTCCGTATGTGTCTGCAAATAAAACAAAATTTTGAGTTAACACGGATTCGCTTTATGTGTCAAAATGTAATATTGGGTTACGACATAAAGCAAAATGCACAGAATGTTATTCCATTCCAGGATCCCTCTCTCTATATATAAGCGGTCTAACTTTACCGCTTCGTAATTAAATCTAGTCAGTATGTTATATACATCGAACACCCGGTTAAAATTTCCACTCCATTTTCAAATCTGTCATCAAATTTCGGAGACTTAGGTCAATTTTGAATGTCCTTGACTCAAATCGTGCAACGTGAGTTGTTTACCTTTTGCGCTAAAATAATCAGACTGCACACATGGACATGTTATTATTGTCGAGATCCTACCCACAACCTCTCGCCATGCAGGCGAACACTATACAGCGTCGCTGTATTGCTAGACAGTATAAGACCGCTATATACATATCGAATACCCGGTTACTAAAATCTACGAACAATCATATTTATTCATCGAATGAATGAGATACTGTATATAAGAATAATCATTTATCGACGCATTTGTATTTCTCCGTTTTACCCACTTTGCAATGATATTCTGGGAAATTAAGTCATGTGAACACATGCTCGAATATAGGACGCTGTGTTGATTCCGCTGCCGAGATTTTGCATTTTTCTTTAGCGTTCTAGCCGGAATCTGTGGCGATTTGCTGTAATAGAAATGTAACTGAAAAAATCAAAAGGGCATTGATGGAATCATATTGAAGGTATTCGATCCAAGACATAAGTACATTGTTTCGAACTGTGGCGATGATATGATGATGACAAACAATAGTACTTATAGGTATAATCGTCATTATTCCTTAATTACAACTCCATTCACTCAGTCGCACTCACACCAGTACATTTATAAATATTTATCGACCTAAGTCAAATATTGCTTATGATTTATACCACCTATCACTAATATATTCATATATGTCATCCATGTAAATTTTAGCCGTTATTTATTTATCTATTGTTGGTATGCATCCGTTGCTTTATTTTACTCAGTTTGCTTTCAGGGGTAAAATAATAGTTTAATTTGGTTAAAAATTAAACGATTTTCATATTAATTTTAACAATAATCTCACTATAAAACAGCACTAGAAAGTACATTCTATATGCTGATTTGTTAGTGTCACTTTTTTCTTTCGAAGGTATTATATATCATCTCAGACATTTTACAAATGTACTCTATATAGACGTTGGCTACCTAGCAACATTTCAAAAGGTACTGCTACACTTAATGACTTAACATTTGTGTTAAATGTGTTATTTTGTGACTTGGTATATGCGTGTCCATAGTATGCAATAGTACTGTTTTTGAATGTTATAAGGGTCCAGACCCCATTGTCCCTTATACATGGCAAATAAAATGGGTACTCATTAAACATGTAAAATAGCAACTCAAAATCAGGTGCAAAGAAAATTTATTTTCTCAATCAAAGTCGTTATTCGAAATTATATGACGGCAATTTCAGAGCTGCTTAGGCGATGCAACCTCCACAGTTGGTATTCACCCAGCTACGGAAGTAAGCCGTTTTGGCATAGACGCTCGGGTGTGTCACAACACCGCCGACATGGCAACCACTGCGGCCCCATGACGTCACACCTGCGAGCTTTCCCTGACAAACCAGCGGTCCACCACTGTCACCCTTAAAACAAAATACATAAAACACAATAACATAAAATCTAGATACATAAGTTGGGCAATAATTTTGTTCAATTGAAAGGTAAAAGTCGCGCTAAGTGATAAATTTAGATATGGTTTGTCAGTCTTTAAGCATAGTGTTCAATCTCAACCAATAGGATTATTTAGGGGGTAATCAAAGGAGAACACCATGAACTCTTGAAACAAAATTTCATCAAACTTTTTATTCACAATTTTACTAAATGAAGTTCATGTTTAAAACAATTAAAACCCCTCTATATAGATTATTGTTTCGTATACCGTTTTGTGAAATGTAAAGCACACTACCGCTGAAGTGCACGTGTGTCTAGATACGAGTCTGTGCAAAATATATTTTCTGAATATTTAAGTGCAAGGAACAATGATGAAATTTGCATCCACTTTGATGGTTTAGCAAAATATAAAGATCCTCTACCTCTGATGTTGGTCGTTATATCTTTACACTAAACTTTGAAGTCAGAAATACTGGCTACAGCGAAGATCAAACGTTATGGGGCATAAACTTAATTTAATGGTTTTATAAATGTTTATTGTAAGGTGTGTACGCGTACGTGCATGTGCGCGTCTGGGTTCGTGTCCAAATGCACGACAGAACTACTCTGAAGTACAAATATTAAAAATGAAAAACATTCTTACATTGCATGAGCCACTCCCGTTTGCGGTTTCGTAGCCCTTTACACACAGGTGCTGGTCGAGGATGTTTGTGGTGCCCCAGTAGTCTTGACACTGAGTCTTTGTGAGAGCCGTTACATCCGCCTTCAATAACACAGAACTTCCACTTCCGCTCTCTGGAAATCAAATAAAGTGGCTGGGAGGTCCGTCAGAAGCATACTATGTCTCTAAAGTATGAAAACATTTTTTTTTAAAATGTGAGCTGACATAAGTTGTGAGTGCCACTCGACCACTATTTTCAACAACCACTAAAACACATTTAAGACACTTAAGAAATTATCCAAAACGAACAGAAAAACACAACAACTACGCAGTGGATGAAGTTTGAGGCGATATTTTATAGCCGCGATTCAGCATTTAACGACAATGGATCCTTCAAAACATTGACGGTTATTCAATATATTATTTTCCTTGTTTTATTTTTATTGGAAATCAAAATATATCTCAAAAAACTAATACATGAACGCAATACACACACAATACACTTTATTATTTGTTAATGTTTAGTGTTTACGATATGAACTATATTGCGTTTTTGAATGAGACAAACCTTTATTGTTTGTATTAGAACGGGCTAGAACAGTGAAATATTAAAAGTGATATTTTTATTGCATAAAACAGTGAAATGGCAGTGGAAGCAATGGAAAGTATTTGATAACCCAGGGGCAACATATGTTTAAGCCATGTAAATTGATAAAAAGTGTATTATGAATTGATATTAGCTACCGAAAGGCGTTCAATAAAGAGAGAATATTCCTTGATTTCAGAGTATTATCGTATCTAATTTCACCAGTGTCATAGAAAATATATTTTTCGTGGCAAAGTCAAGAGTAAAAATATAACTTTTCTATGAACACGATTGAAATAAAATTCGTTCTTGCACTGGTATCACCACATCTTCTTTTTGATTTTTGCAGAGATTTATTGAAATTGTATTTTTTTTTTTAAAAATAAACCTTTTTTGTAAGAAGCCTTTGCTCTCCGACTCCTCTTGGGACAAGCCTAACGCACAGTTTTGATCTTCAATGAATACTTGTTGTAAGGGGCGTCCGACGGTTAGCCGGGTAGCAAATGCTAATTAAAAAAGTGGTTTATTTTTAAAAGTTTAGTATTTACACCTGTTTCAGTGCAAACAATTTATAAGCTATCACCAACAAATTTGTATTCATGCATTTATGTTTCGAATAGCAACCGTTTATTCACGTTTTCAAAATCGAAAAGAGAATGAATATATTGACGTTGGTCCCGTTTGCTCAAGAAATATTTGAAATAGCGAAAGTGTGATCAAAACAAATTGTAGATGAACATTTTTCTAAGTTTTCGAATTTGTTTTTGATACATGGTGTCATGATACATGGATAATCAATCACCCTCAAGGATCAGTTTGATTCGCTCCTAGACCGATCGCTTTCCAGATGAAATGTAAGGACCACGTTTCGGTTTTGAATTTTGACGTGTGGTGGGATAATTTAATTTATCAGTTAATCGTTGTGTGCATTTACGGGAAGTTCGTTTACTAAATCAGAGAGTTTGAAACGACAGGATTTCAGTGGGTGTATACCAAGTGATAAATTGCGTCATAAATGCAACGGCGGAAGGCATGAGTTTGATTTGTAAAAAAGACTTTAAACAAAGATAACTTCACTATTTCTTAACCATTTTAAATGAAACATAGCGCAGTCTACGCTGCTTACGGAACCCCACCTTCGGTCTTTTACCAGAATTTCATTGAGGTTTTACTTTCTTCGACAAACCTTTCCACAATACGGCCGTCTGACGGATCACTGTCAAAACATTATTTTGGAAACAGGTTTGTCGAAGTGCTTGATAAAACTAATGACTTCATCAAATTTTGGTAATACAACAAATGCGGGGCTCTTTAAGCGGCATAGTCTGCCCTTTATTTAATTTAAATTGGTGTTGTAAATGAAAAGTTATCTTTGATTTAAGTCTTCATATTAAGCAAATTTTGCCTTCCGACGTAGCATGTATGACGTCATTTATCACGTGGTATACACACACTGGGATTTAGATGACATAACATCGAATTGATATTCAAGCTAATGTTTTGTACGAACGCACAGATAGGAGCAATCAGCTTAAAACATTATCAATTTCCTGATAAATGGTAAGTTGTGTGTATTTAAAAAAATCCTTATTTAAACATAAGCATTTTTTATATCTAAGTAATACTTTGATAAATATGTACTGGTACGGAAGTATTTAATTTTCATAAAAATAAAGGTTGATACAATGGATTTTAAAAGTAGTTCTTAGAATTGATATTCTCATTCCATATTTTGCAGTGATATTTTCACTGCTGTTAATCCACTAATGAATCTTGATATTTCACTGAACAGCATGGCATAACTCGCTATAAATCAATAGCTCAATAAACCATTGGAAAGCATTTTATAAATCAAAATACACCACTGGAATCTATATAAACCACATTAAAGATTCGGCAGAAAATAGAAATTATATAACTCATTGTAGACTTATTAAAAAAACATACACAACTTTAGTACAAATAAACATTTATTTTGTAATAATTGCCTAAAAAGGTTTTTGCTGTAATGTGGGGTTAAAAAGTCATGGATATCTTTTCAGTTATTCTAGTCTTGTGAACAAAACAACCCAATATATTTAATGAGTTTCTCTTTGTATGTATTTGATTGACGCCATAAAGTATGCAAGATATTTGCACGAAAACCAACTTTTAATTTTAGATAACACGGTTTACGTATTAACCGATTGAGATCGGAGTACCAGAGTCGTGTGATGACAAAAACCAATGACTCGTTTAATTAAGCGTTAGATATATATCTTGTGTCATTTTTTGTCACCGTTAATATTAAATAGAGACTCCCTGAAAAAGACAGAGACGTTAACTTTGTGAAAAAAAGAAAACAAACCGTCGACTCCCCATCCGGAAATAGTGCACGTTTGCCCCGAATAATCGGCACCAGTAGGGGCAATTTCAATGATGTTCTTCGTGATGTCAGCAGTTTGAGTTACTGTGTTAAGACGCAAGAGCGCAACATCGTTCGGAAAGCCTCCTGGACCAGTGTTGTATTTGTTGTGCTGAAACATGACGTCATAAGACGCATGGATACATGACGTCACAAAACACAGATAGACATGACAATTTCAAAGGTGATCTGACAAGATTAGATTAGTATAGAGATAATTGTTAAAATGTTTGAATATATCTATAAAGTTTAACTCTATATAATTCGAGATGTAACACACTCGAAACGATTGATTACAACTGTGTTTATTTTCTCAGGTAAATATAATTTCCTTTAAAAAGTGTACACGAATTTAAGCTCCGTTCATAAAACAAAACATCATTTTCTTATAAGTATAAACCAATGGGACACGCCAAACAGTTAAATCAATTAGTATTACAAGGATCAACAAACACGCTGCAATGTAAACTTGTTCTTTGGTTATCAAATTGCTTTTGCTTGCTTTTAAATGAAGGTATACGTGTAAATGCTTACCATTATGACCTCGGCGACATCAAACAAGAGGTAGTTACCAGGATTGGAGAAGCTGTGGAGGTCGACCACTACAGCCAATGAGCTTGCCATTCTGAAACACATTTCGAATTGACGGAGTCAGAATAAAGACGTTTCTTTGGACAATTCTCTCACTTTAAGCAGATCTGAGTTATATTTTAACAATTAATTGAACGAAAGTCAACCTTCAAAATTGAATGGAAATGTAAATGGTTACGCAAAAAGTCATTACATATTCAATATGTTTTAGGCCTTTATCACCCATAGGGAGGGAATAATACATCGTATTGTTCACTCACTGTCCGTCGACGCAGTGGGAGGCAGTGATTGCCCAGCCGTTGGCTATGATGGAGCCGCCGCAAGTGTGGTAGCCGTCCCTGAGAAGGGTGACCTGGTGGGGAAACTCCCCGGGGCTCGCTTGTTCTCCATTGATGATCCTGGATCCGCTAGATGGGCCCATTGACCGGCTTAGATGCAGTGTGCCACCGCAAACCGCACTTGGTAGTTTGGCCATGCCTCCTACATTATAATGGTCTACCTATTTTCAGCATCAAATACACTACCCTGGCATAATATAGAAGATGGTACACCTTAAGATACTTTAGTCATTTTCCTAAGGTTTCAATATGAACACGGGTACTTTATTTGATTCACATCTGATCACAATTTACCTTTATCGTACTCAGTGTGCGTAGGTTTATAATAAGATACATGTACGCTTTGATTGAGCAGTTCACATACATGCTGTAGAAACCAGATTTGGTTATAAATACTTTATTTTCCGTTCAAATTACACATGAACATAAACCTAAATTCCGTTCAAAGACTCAACACTTCATTATGTATTTCTTAAACTTAATTATAAATATATTTGACAAATATTGACTGGATGATTTTCAAAACAACTGTACTCAAACTATCTACCAAACACATCAGATGTAATACCCAACACATCACAGCATATTGTTTCAATTTCAATTTCATTCTTTTTTTTCTCAAAATTTTGAAAATATATTCCGCTTTATTTGATAATAAGTTTTTGTTTTGACGATGAATCTCCTCATAAGATAGGGAAAAAAAACAAGAAATACATTTATAAGTCTGAAACTTCAGTATCATATTTTAAGCATGAAAATCGTATAAAAACTCACCAATAGCGACAGCAATAACAACAATGCTGGTGAAAGCCATCTTTGGAAGATTGAAATGAACTGAGCAGGCCCTGAATATATACCCTAACCACGCGACAAGGCGTGATAAGTACGACACGAGAAGGAGACCAGGTGGAGTACTCGACAGTTTTGGAGTAGGCCTCTTATTGTTTAATAATACCAAATAACCATTTTCGAATGATTTCGTGTGGTTTCAAAATGTTATGACAACTTTACAACCATCTTTGTAACGTTCAATAATACTTGCCATCTGGTAAAGTTCCCGTTATTCTCATCTGTTAAACGCTTTTTCTATTCATTTGAAATAATGTTATAAACAGATAATACGATTTATAATACATTTTTTTCACCAATAAAGATATATCTAACTAGGTTCAACAGCCGTATGAGAGTGTTGTGATTAAGAATCTTCTCTTAAAGGAGTCAGTCACATTTTAAAGAATAAGATACAGAAATATTGAAGTTCATAAATAATGTTGGTATAATACATGTATAACAAACTACTGTTTACGATGAACAAAAGTTTTTTACACACATTTTAAATTCATCTAAATCAGTTAGTAAAGTATGTAAACCCTAGTTAGGACTTGTGGTTTTCAGTTACGTTTTACACAATTTTCGAGAGAGACTCAAGAGCCTTGATTATGTAAAACAGAATTTAAACACTTAAAATTATTCGGAATGCAGCCTCTTTGTTAAACTGTATGTTTAACGCAGAATTCGGTGTAGATGCTTATTTGATTACAACGATAAATACAGTGTTTGCTCATTTATTTCTTAGCGGGAAGCGGGCACAACTCTTTGATATTTTATTTTATATATTAACGTTTGAAATATTCAGCTTTAAGCTAGTTGGTTTAGTAAAGTTTTAATTTATAAAGACGTATATATGCGAACATTATCAGAATTGTTATTCTGTAAAGTGAGTCTTCCGGCTTTACAATTTTCACCAATATTCAACTGACCATAAATTGACGGCTTAATCACATAGCTCCTTCACTTATATTATTTGTAACAATAGTAATATTAACTTCTATCCGTATTCAGTAAACAACTTCATCAGCAAGCATTTACAACACTAATAAAATTGAGTTCGTTGAAAAGGTTTTTCAACGATAAGCGTAATGATGATGGAACGTTTTATAACTACCGTATTTTGATAAAAGGAGTTGAGGTCGTACTATTAAGCAATTCAACGCCATTAAAGCTCCATTTCAATGGTCCAACTGTCCCTTTTCCACCGGCTAGGGTATAACACTGGAGTCTCCATATCACCTTTTATAACAAATAACGTAATAAAAGCCAAACTGAAATTGGCCATAAGAAGTATTTCTAACATTGATTAACAACTTGTTTTCTTGATTCAAGCAAGCGCTCTGTGGCAGTTTTTTTTATCAAAATGATTTTTGAGTATTTTATATATAAAACAGATAAAACTGTTTTGGTGCCAGCCATATGTTTTCGCTTTCTTTCTCACATGGTAGGCGGCTTATCTGACCAATAAAACTATTTTTGAATCTGAAACCCAAATGTTGCGTTCCTGACCTTCTCCGGAAAGCCTGAGTTGATTTGTCTTATCGGTATTGTTAGGTCAAATGAACGTCGACCGATGATATGTGTTTATGATACTTCGGAATATATATTTCGTAATTTGTTCAAAAATACAGATATCTGAGAAATATTGTAATGCAGACGTAAGACTATGTTTAGCTTTACTTTTATTTACATAAAACTACTTTGGAAAAATGGTAAAATCGTTTTCTCTATATCTCGAAATCTGATTGAGCGAGTGCTTAAGTGCTTTACCTATTAGCTTGACAATACGGGGAACAAGGTCTCGACTGTATGAGACAGACTGTATGTAAACAGTTGGCTGTATAAACCCGAAACAAAGACTTTTTCGCGCTCAGTCCACCAGTTGTCTGCACTTGGCATGCGCGATCAACCAACATTGCGACCAAAAAACTAGTACCACGGTCCGCGTTCCAGTCCCCACTTCGGGCAACCTTTATTCGGACAAGAGACGCCGCAGACCCCAAGATCCCCGCCTACACATTAACTCGTCATAAACTGAACACAAACCCTCGGGCCAGCAAAGTCAAGGGGCCAGCAAAGCTTCTACGACCCAGAGTCGCTGTATCAGGTACGTCGACTGTTGTCGACTAATGAAACCACGAATCAATTGATCCGGACATTTTACACAAACGCAAAGGGGTTTCTCCCCCTGATCAGGAATTGGTCTTCAAGCGCTCGCACAACTCCGCATCTCAGATAAGTTGCACTGAACCGCCAATATCTACAAATAACGTACATTACAATCACATATCGTCTGCTCAACTTTCGCCGTTTCCAATCGAGACCCCCGAGGAACCTCCGGCAATCGAGGAGTCCTGCTTAGAGAACAGGCACGGAGAGTCATGCATAATCTCTGACCAGATATACAGTGGTGATTTTGTGCATCTGTCTGTTGACCACACGACAATTGCTAATTTGTTTTATATTTACAATCAGAGTGAATATTTGGTTATAAGGAATGTTTGGAACCTTTTGTTCATGAATATGTGTGCCTACTTATTATCCTGTAATTCCTTTTATACACTTTACTTACATTATTGTTATAATGACCATTATTATACAAATAGCTATACTACATCTGTACAAATAATTGGTTAAAACCACCTTATAGTTTTGGTTAATTTGATGGATTAGTTGAATTATTTAACTGTTTGCGCCTTTTATCTTTAAATGTCTGTAGGCTGAACCCAAACTAATGTCCTGAATTTAACGACATTTTGAGCAGCATAATAAAATCGGCTTGCAAGAAACAAAAGTAAATGATCTTTACAAGTAACAGACGAAATGTCGTATTATATTACCGAAAGTCGCGTGGCTTAGCTCTGTTTGTGTAACAAAGTATATCTAAGTATGTACATGTTATTGACACTGATTGTAAATTGATTCTATAGTTTAGTTTTGACACAGCGAATGTTAATTCTAAGTCAGATAATTTATGTGGCATTGTGTAAATTCCTCCTGAATATTCTTTATACTCTGTTGAAGACGTTTTTAATGATATCGAATTAGAACTATATGAATTGGCATATAAATATGAGCTTATATGTATCTTTTTGGAACAATAACAAATGAACATATTACAATACCTTTGATGTGCTTAAGAACATATGTGTCAAATTATTTAACTTGATTTTTGAACATGTAACATGTAATATCTCACTCTTGGACTGTTGAACTAATTTATCCTATTTTTAAATTACAAATGTAAGTGTGTTCATTCAAAACCTGAAAACTATTGACCTATTTCTCTTCTTAGTTGTATGCGAACATTGCTAACTTGCGTAATAAATAATATACTAAAATATTATGTCGGTCCAATAATATAATACATGAAGTCAGGCAGGTTTTAGAGCTGGTTTCTCGACATCAGATTACATGTTTGTCATAAACCACATAATTTAATATTTGAACAATAACACAAATAGGTTATTCTGTGCGTTTATTTAACTTAAACAAGCTTTTGACACTGTCTGTGGAGAAGAGCTTTGGGTGAAACTTTCCAACTCCAATATAACGGCAAATGTTTAATGTACAACGATATTAAATCCTGTGTTACAGTTAACCCAGAATTGTCAACTTATTTATTAGAAACATGGAACAACGACACAAAACACCACGAACAACATACTGCATATATAATCAAAGCACTCAAAGTGCTGGTGGACGGTGACATTGTTCGGTCTACTACAAGTATAGAACTAAGTCCTTTCTCTTATAAACACAGAAAATCATCGGAACCTAATCTTGAATATAGGAGCATAATTTGAATACTCTTAGGTGAGGACAATAATACAATGCTTCAAACCAAATATCTAAGCTTAATATTTATTTTCCAAACATAATTATTCGTCTTAATGCTGTAGCTTTGAAAAGTTGATTAAAAGGTCACCTGGCAATATCATCGTTAATATTTGTTTGCAGAACTACATCATGGTCAAAATTTCATTCCAGTTGCATAACAAATACGCCATATTCTTGTGCACAAGATGATCAATTTGCAAGAAAATTGTTTGTCGAAAACTGACATAAACTTGGTATTAATGTGTACAATGCATTGAATCTTACTAACTGAAGTACAACATAGTTTATAATTTATTTCAGCCAAATAATGATTTTGTATTTTCCATTAAAATTATTACTGGGTATGTCTACCAAGGTATATAGCTTAAATATACCACAAGTTTGGAGTAAGCCTTCGTAGCACAGTAGATACAACACTGGACTGCTATTTTTTTACATTTTGGTCCTTTCTCTATAATTATGATTCAAAGCTTAACACATTATATTAAATAATTGTCCTGAGTTGCGTTAAAGGAAAAAAAATGGTGCCAATGTGGTGTACAGTCCCTTTAAAGTAACCCGAGAACAACAATGATGAATTGTTTTTCAAACATAGCAACATTTTATTGCAGAGGCCACAAAAATAAAAAAAGTAAGTGAAAATGTCACTATCATGGTTAGCCAAACACAAAATTTATAATTATTCTTAAAGCAGTACATTTTGTCCAATCTGTAAACATATGAAAGAGGGTCTTTTGGTCACAGTAAAGGAAATCTGAGGACAACATTGATAATTGTTTTGCAAAACTTACTGAACTTTCGTTGCAGTACCTTAGAATAGAAAAGATGGTCAAACGGTAATTATCAAGGTTATCCAAGTACAATATTGATATTTGTTTTAAAAGTTATACACATGGTCTAAATTTCTTTGCTGTTGCTTCAAAAATAGAATGTATCTCAAAAAGTCATATTCTATGTCATCAAAGCACAACATTGCTTTTTGTTTTAAAAACTGTACTAAAAAACTTTCATTGAAGTAGCTTAAAAATAGGAAAGTATGTCGAAAGGACATCGTTATCCAAGCACAATTTTGATTTTTGATTTCTAATAAATGGTCTTAATTTCATGGCTGAAGCTACAAATTTAAATATGTGTCAAAAGGCCACAATCTAGGTCATCAAAAGACAACATTAAATATTGTTTTCAAAACTGTCTAAAATGCTATAGCTCTAAAAAATAATTAGGTCAAAAAGGTCCCAGTCAGGGTCATCCGAGAACGACATATATAAATATATGTTTGTTTTCAAAACAGTACAGATGTCAAGTTTTCATTGATGTAGCTTTAAAAAACATATTCAACAACTTCAGGAAATGCGTAAATAACTTAGCCTTTGTCGATCTTACTAACATATTTCCTTGACGAGTTGTATAATACAGTCCATTATATGATGACGAGTCTTAGTATCTTTTTATCAAAATATTCTTTAAGTAAAGACAGCAAAAACAACTAACCTGTTTTACATCTCTAGTAAACAAGAGCTGTCACAGAGACTGCGCGCTCGACTATTACGCCACTGTTCAGTGTAAGGATTGAAAAGTTTTGGCGAAACATGGATCACTGTAAAATTAGATTAGATTTCAATGCAATATATTATGTATTTGTCGAGATATTAACATGAATGTGGTTACATAGAAAATTTTAAGCAGAATTTCTAAGTCCAATAATAATGGGCCGTTATTTGCAAAATATAGTTATCTGACTTGGTTATTCAAGTGGGTTGGGTGGTTGAGTACCATTGTCTAAAGTCTCAATGCAATAAATGAGTAGTTGCTGAGATATTAACCATGTGTGCTAACATGCAAAACCTTAACCAGTATTTCTAAGTTGCATAATAAAGGGGAAAATGATAAAATATAAAAGATAGAGTTATCTTTCCTGATTAATTAAGAAGGTTCAATAGTTGGGAGCCTGTGTATAAAGTTTCAATGCAATACATGATGTATTTGAATTTATATGTCAAATAATAAAGCAAAACCTTAACCAGAATTTTTAAGTCGAATAATAAAGGGTCATTTTTTTTGCATTAAATGCAAACTAGAGTTATCTAACTTGGTTAATTAGGAAGGTTGGATGGTTGGGTACCATTGTATAAAATCTTAATGCAACACATCAAGTAGTTGCTGAGATATTAACCTATGTGTGCTTACATGCAAAACCTTAACCAGAATTTCTAAGTCAAATAATAAAGGCCCATTATTTGCATTAAATTCTAATAAGTGTTATCTTACTTCATTTATTCAGTAGGTTAGATAGTTGGGAATACATATCTAAAGTTTCAATGCAATACATGATGTATTTGCAGAGAAAATGACTTAAAGGTGCTTACATGCAAAACCTTAACCAAGGTGTGACGCCGACGCTTGGGTGAGTAGTATAGCTCTCCATATTCTTCGAATAGTCGAGCTAAAAACAGGATACCATTAAAGCGATGCTATTCTCTGCAATACAAGCATGCATTGCAAAAAAAATGTATTAGGAAAAATTTCAAACCAAAGAATCATGCGATCATTCTCACACTGTTTGTAAGAAGAATACATATAAAGGTGATATCAAGTACAGCAGAAAGGAATAACAACAAAAAACTAAACTCTTTTTAATTGTGACATCATAATGGTCACCGGTAAGATGAAGTCATAGATTACTATGTGTTCATGACGTCATTTCCTATTTAAACCAATATAGTACCCCATTCAGTACCCAACGTGATTGAAAGTTTTCATCAGGAGATAAGATACATATCACATTTTCCTCTTAAGAATTGGTTGGAAATTTAATTTTACATTTGATCACAATGAATACAAAATGACAAATTGTCATTTGAAAAAACTATTCTTGTCAATGAATTTGTTTAAAAACATGTGGAAGGATACTATAAGTTCCATGGTCAGTAGGTAACCCGATATGGAATATTCAATGTAAAGGAAACCGTATTGCGGTGGAGTGAAGCTCGAACCTAAGTATGGATTCTTGCCCCCCATATTTCCAATACTATGTCACCTACTAACCCTGTAATGTAAGCATAACGTTGACAACCTGTTACCCTGTTTAAATGTTTTATTTATTCATTGAAATATTCATCAAATCCGAATAAAGACGCCGTTTTGATGTAATAAATAATTGTAATTTGGAAAAATGTGGTGTCACCGCGTGACCTGTCCTTGACCAACAGCGGTGTTTCATAAATATTGGAATCGTGATATTTTTTGACCAATAGAAATAGACCAATGTTATATTGATATCCCCAAGAGTATTTAGGAGAGAAAAAATGTGTGATGGCTGTATTTAACTGGATATAAAGTATACAAGTAAATAAAAAAACATTATTAAAAATGAGTAGAGTGATTGCTGATAATGAGCCCTTCTTAATCATTAAGCTAGTTACTTTAGGTAAGAATACAACCTCATTGTCTAATTCATTGTCGACGTAAAATCTTATGCAGGGATTGTGCATCAGGTGAGTGACAGTAGGCTGAGGAAAACCCAAACTTGAAGAATTAAATTGTTAATGATTAAGGATAGCACTTCATTTATGCCTATCTGAAATTTCATTTGCTTAATTGTAGGTTTATACTATTTTTGTTGTTAAAGCTGCACTTTCACAGATTGAAAGTATTGATAACTTCTTTATTTTTTGTCTTGGAACGAGCCATTTTTTTTGCGAAAATCCATGGAAACCAGTAATATAAGACTGCTGACAATAAATCAGATCATAGATTATTATATTATATATACTTAAGTTCAAAAATTGATGTTTTATGCATTTTTTCTTTAACCGTTAGTATCAGTTTAAGCCATTAAGCATCAATTTTTGAACATAAATATGAAAATCTAAGATCTGATATTTTGTCAGATATCTTATTATTGGTTTGCACATATTTACGCAATAATTTGCTCTTTCCAAAACAAAAAATAAAAGAAGCTGTTAAAATAGTCAATCTGTGGGAGTGCAGCTTTAAGGGCTCATTATTTCTTAGTCTTAACATGTTGATGTTCAAATTAAGAGTCTTCTTATCCATAAACATCTATTAAAACAAGTATTTAAAAAAGAGGGTGTTTTGAAAATATCAAAATTGAATTAAGGAAAAGAATTTCATATTTGTCAGGTTTGAACTGACATTTCCAAATGCTTTACCCTTTGGAACAGGCCATGCGGTAACTAAGAAATATGTCAAGTCCAAGATATACGAATTAGCACAAAATTAACCAAGAACAATTTTGATCACAATTCACACACTGTGCAAGCATGTCAAAACATGGCCATGTTAAAATTGCAAAATTTCCTTTTGATTGAAAAAAAATCACAGGCTGTCAGACTAAAATTACTGACACTCCTTTTCTATAAAAGTTCATGCTGTCTTCAGAAATAAATTGAAATAACGAATAAGGGTAATGTAACATTTTGCCAAAGGGGGAAGTGCATTCATAGTATGTGGATGTCCTGGATTAAATATGCAAATTAACATACCAGGTCTCTGTTTGGAGGGAGAATATATGTATATAAAAGGGTTATGCATGATTTTCTCTGAAGGGATCTGTTGGCCTTGAACATTTCAGTAATATGGCTTGTTTTTATTAATCTTTTTTAGACATACATGTTTGATGCTTGATAGGCATACCAATGAGAATGATTTGCCCAAAATTGCAACAGAACAATTTCAGGGGCGTAGCCGGCGTTACACACTTAAGCACATGCGTAACATCAATTTGAAAAATGAAAAAAATGGCCAAACATGGCATCAAAGTCGAGGGTTAAGCTATGTTTTGACATCAGAATAAAACCTTAAAGGGAAGATCAGCTATAAAAAGCACTGTTTCCCTTTGCTAGATAGCTAACACAGCCTTAAAAATCACTTGGTAACTACAGTCGTCGGCCTCGAACCTATAAATCCCGACAAAAAACAAATCAATGCTAAACACTTTAGTTCCATTTTTCCGTGGGGAGCAGCCCCCCCCCCCCCCCCTAAACCTCCTACGGTTACAGGGATTCCCCATCCCATAGCCTCTCACATTTAGTACAGCCTGGCTACGCCCTTGAATTTAATTAATTGCCAAAAAATGTTAAAATCCTGTCTGCATTCTAGTATTTGGATTTTTTTTCATTGAGTAAGACCCTTTTGGGCTATTTAAACACTGTAAATATCCGTAAAGCTATATACATGTATACAATATTGATATTTCTCCCACCTCAGATAAGTAGATCCATTAATTCAACCATGCTAGAAATTCTTATCTTGCCCACGGGGGAAGATAAAATGCCCGTATGGAACTTCTTTTAATGGTCACCAAATTGTAATTACCTCCCTTGTTGAAGACTGTCGTCTGTAGCGCATCATAGAAACCTTGTCTGGTGGCAATATTTAGAACGCGAGTTAATTATTTCTCGCTTTAAATGTCACCAGAAAACAGTTCTTACGCACCTTTCAAGAAATAATGCTTCACTCTTCTTAGAACTATTTAAAGACCGATAAGACCATATACATACTCTGAATCACTGCGCGAATATCCATGACAACCACGAATTATTGCATATCCGTACCCAATTATTTTCACTAAGCACAAAAGAGTTCCGGCAAAAAAATACATTTTTACTTAATTTTGTTAGATGAGGTGGGAGAAAAAGCATCTACCATAGCCGCTCGTGTAAGATAGGTCCATCCCGACCTTCGCGCAGGGTGTTTTGCGGAAACTCGGTAAACCTCGTTTCCGCAAAACACCCTACGCTCGGGTCGGAATGAACCTATCTTACACTCTCGGCCATGGAAGATACTTATACTCCAGCATGCACAATTAAGTTATGCATTATCTTTTACCATTGTTAATTTTAACATACAAGAAAATACTTTAATTTACACTTACCTGAAAAATGTGAAGTCAATGATAGAGAATAATAAGTGGCAGATTTCAAATCAAGGCATTTAAGGCTCACCAGGGGCTTAGCACCGTCCAGATAATACAGACAGGCTAGCTCCGTGTCCAAATGCCAGGATCATTTATAGTAACTTTATCTTGTTGAAAAGTTTAATACGTGACTAGTCCAAATAAACAGCAACTTCAGAGTCTTTGACAAGTTTTGTTTTGGCGAGTCTTCATGTCCACATCCAACTTTTTCTCCTAGCCAAGAATGACATTTCAAGCACTAAGTTTATTTAGTTCAAATAATTGTACATTGAATGATTTCTACCATTTTTGATATGGCACGTCACGTAGTGAACACATCTATAATTTTCGACTTGATGTATATTGAGCTTCAAGATGACGCGCATCAGCTAGATAGTTCCAAAATGGCAATGCTATGTTGACAGAAGCTGATCGGAATTTAAGTGTTTAATGAAACACTTGTGTAATTTTACACACTTGTGTTATTAAACAATGATATTTGCTCAAGATAAATTATGTGAAACATTCGTGTTTCTATTTTGCAATGCAGTGTTCGATATTGAAGTGTTGTTACAGTTGAAGAATTTTTTTTACTATGGTATGAATCAGATCAACATGGCATAAAGGGAACCAAATTATGCACTGGTCAGTCATTTGTAACCACGCCCACCCCCCAGATCTTGGGAATAGCGGGGACTTTGACTTTCAGTACAGCCAACACCGGCTAAATTCCATGCCATGCGGGGACGAACAGTTGGTAAAATCCCTACCAAAGTCCCTGCACCCCGGGGACTCTAGGGAAGGCCAATTACACGCTATATTTAAAGCAGACAAAACCACCGCATTCACCCGGCAATGCGGGGCCACCTGAAAAGCATAAACACTACCCATTTCACCGGCTATTCCCCGTATATCCCCGGACCTGGGGTGGCCGTGGTTACAATTGACTGGTGCATTAATATCACAATTTTACAGAAAATCTGAAATACCCTACTGTACTGTAATATGTTTTATGCATAAAGATGACAACTGTGACGCAGATGCAAGTTGTTTCGAGTTATTATCATTATTTTTCACATCAATATTTGCAACAATTATTAACATCTACTAATGGCACGAAGCAAAACAACGTCATTGTTTTTTGGATTTTCACTAAGTTTGTATTTCCGTGTTTTACTGCAACTTACTTTAAGTATTGGGTTACCTTTCATCAGATGTATTTCAGTCATTAATTGTATTGCGTTAAATTCAGCCAATATGAACACAAGGTGATGATGTTATTCAATTAATTATTTTTAATTCTCCTTTTTAGCACTAACAATACATTGTCAAACTCTAGTGTGATGCCTTTAATCCCATTTGACATCGGAAATTCCACGGACATGTGTTGATTCGTCCGCCATCTTGGATAAACCGGGTCATTTTGGGTCATGCTATTAACACATCATATTTTGATGATTCTACTTAAAGAGTCTACAGTATGATATATATTTTAAAATATTTCGATAGATCAAAGTATTGAATTAATTATGTTTAGCAACAATGTACTTCAGTATTCATTTCGAAACATTTACGGATTCATTTTTATCGATACAGTAAAATGGCCGAGGAGTTCCGAATGCAGTTTTGTATTAAGGTAGTGGAACTATTTCCATGTAGTTGTCGATATTGGCGAAATGATTTATCAATATAAATATTTGATTTGAGTACCAATTGTCAATAAATAATACATGACCCACTTCTCTCACTATTCGCCCAGATATTTTAGAAAAAAAAATATGTAACAGCCAATTTAAATCAGTTGTGTATTCAAAATAATGATACGAACTATTTACTGAGCGCACTGGCGTGCTTTGGCTGGTAGTTGGATCGGCTGATGTGCCTACTTAGGACGGGCCCTGAGGGGCACCGTCCAAAAATAGTGGTGAACATCAAGTATTGTTAAGTACCGCCTTGGAACAGTCAGTAAAATGTATATTTACTGGGGGGTTAAACTTGTTTGTATGGACAACCTCACTCTTATCCCAACAATCCCGAATAAAGTAAAAGGAACGTAAATGGTGATCTTATCAAAGTATGCATTACCTTGAGGAATCTTAAGAATAAAACAAGCAATAATAAACTAATAGGTAAATCCCCAGTGCTTCTACGATTAAACCTAATAACTGAATTTTATCATTTCTTTAACACTCTTATCCAACGTTATTGTAAATCAGTGCAATTTAATTTCACTAAACTTTCGAGAACATGTGGAATTAGTTTAAGTGATACTTTTTTAATCCCTCTGCAAATTAATGACATGAATGGTTCTAATATTGTAGGTTTGTGTTTTATTTAACAAAAGAGATATTCATATTTATGAGGAAAAACACAAACAAAAGCTGTGTAGGACAAAAAATTCGGCTGGCGATAAAAAAGGTGCGGTCGCACAAACAAAATACACGTTCAAAAACATAGGTGCCGTAATTTCGCGAAACAAAACATCAATTTGGTACGGCTTATAAACAAAAATCGAATTGATATATTGGCATGGGTTTTACTAGTTTGTGGTGATAAAGGAATTCATTTGAAGGGGAAATGCAGGAAATTCAAATGTGAAATTCAAAAAGCTCATTTATTGTGCCTGAATAAGATTTTTTACTGTCGAAATACAAGAATATGAATCGTAAAGAGTATAAATTCCAAATCTGGTTGAAATTTATACAGCAACAACCTTAATAGCATGGCGATATTTATTGCATTCATATGTTTTCATGTAACAATATATCATAAATTGACATCACAGTGTTTTTATTTATATAGTTTTGCCAACAACGGAAGTAGCTATGAAATTTTGCTGACGTCATTCCTTGATTTACAATTATAAAGTGAAGACAGTAAACAGTTTATTCATACGATGAAAAGCATGTATTGAGACTTTAAACCATGGCTAGCCTCATCATCTTATGTTTGAACTGTTCTCGTAAGTTTAGCAATCAGATCAACAGAGTGGTATTGAACGCCAGAACTTGCTTATTCATGCAAACAATGACTCATTCAACTACACAACCCACTGCATTCTTCTTGTCTGGTCGGATCAACATCATGGTGTGCATTGGTTAGTAGCATACGTTTTAGATCGAGCCGCATTCAGCCTTACATTTACTTATCTCCTCGTTGTGGTCACTCAGCGCAGCTCGGATACATCTCCCTGTAGAGCCCGTTGTGTTATCAATGATATTTATAGGGTAACAAGAACGTTTAAAGACTCTGCGTTGTTTGCATATTCGGAGCTGTGACCATTCAATTATATCATTTGCACCATGAAGTGACAACATTCTTAAAGAGGAGAATGATAAACAAACTAGTTATAAACATTTATTTAAACAAACAACACAAATGAAAATGACAGAATATAAATATACCTTTAGCTTTCGACAGAGGTTATTCTCCAGTGAATACAATACTTTTTTTAAACAAAACTGGAAGTCAACAAATGACGGCTCATATTATTAGTACCAAAATGAACGTAAACAGAACGTAATTTAATATAGTTCTACAACATAGCAAACAAGCAAATGTCTACTTTTCATTTAGATATTAAATATAAATATAACAGATTGGCGCAGGCTTATCACGGAATGTATACCAAATTTGGGTTATCTTGATCACAAGTTATTATCATATTTATAATCATTAGAAGAATATAGTCATGCATTGTTCAGGATCATTAAGGACTGTTATTTTGGTTTTAGCTTTTAATTATCTAATCCGTTTTATGAATTATTATGAAATATAAGTTACTGATTTTAATATTTGATTAAAATGAGCTAAACAATCAGTTCCGAGATTATATTTGTCTATCAAATAATAATTATAAAATTAACGTAGATGATCTTTAGCAAAATTAGAGTACATGTATTCTATAGTGAAACACGTCCCAACCAAATAATTAACGGCTGCCAATACTGAGCATTTGTTTGAACATAAGATACAATATAATAGGATGTGATATAATAAAGACGAAATGAGAAATAATAATAAAAGATGAATGACATTTCCAATCATATATGTGATATATTGCATGTGCGTCATATTATATTCGTTATGTAGAAAATAACTAAAATCACATTCCGTATGTGTCTGCAAATAAAACAAAATTTTGAGTTAACACGGATTCGCTTTATGTGTCAAAATGTAATATTGGGTTACGACATAAAGCAAAATGCACAGAATTTTATTCCATTCCAGGATCCCTCTCTCTATATATAAGCGGTCTAACTTTACCGCTTCGTAATTAAATCTAGTCAGTATGTTATATACATCGAACACCCGGTTAAAATTTCCACTCCATTTTCAAATCTGTCATCAAATTTCGGAGACTTAGGTCAATTTTGAATGTCCTTGACTCAAATCGTGCAACGTGAGTTGTTTACCTTTTGCGCTAAAATAATCAGACTGCACACATGGACATGTTATTATTGTCGAGATCCTACCCACAACCTCTCGCCATGCAGGCGAACACTATACAGCGTCGCTGTATTGCTAGACAGTATAAGACCGCTATATACATATCGAATACCCGGTTACTAAAATCTACGAACAATCATATTTATTCATCGAATGAATGAGATACTGTATATAAGAATAATCATTTATCGACGCATTTGTATTTCTCCGTTTTACCCACTTTGCAATGATATTCTGGGAAATTAAGTCATGTGAACACATGCTCGAATATAGGACGCTGTGTTGATTCCGCTGCCGAGATTTTGCATTTTTCTTTAGCGTTCTAGCCGGAATCTGTGGCGATTTGCTGTAATAGAAATGTAACTGAAAAAATCAAAAGGGCATTGATGGAATCATATTGAAGGTATTCGATCCAAGACATAAGTACATTGTTTCGAACTGTGGCGATGATATGATGATGACAAACAATAGTACTTATAGGTATAATCGTCATTATTCCTTAATTACAACTCCATTCACTCAGTCGCACTCACACCAGTACATTTATAAATATTTATCGACCTAAGTCAAATATTGCTTATGATTTATACCACCTATCACTAATATATTCATATATGTCATCCATGTAAATTTTAGCCGTTATTTATTTATCTATTGTTGGTATGCATCCGTTGCTTTATTTTACTCAGTTTGCTTTCAGGGGTAAAATAATAGTTTAATTTGGTTAAAAATTAAACGATTTTCATATTAATTTTAACAATAATCTCACTATAAAACAGCACTAGAAAGTACATTCTATATGCTGATTTGTTAGTGTCACTTTTTTCTTTCGAAGGTATTATATATCATCTCAGACATTTTACAAATGTACTCTATATAGACGTTGGCTACCTAGCAACATTTCAAAAGGTACTGCTACACTTAATGACTTAACATTTGTGTTAAATGTGTTATTTTGTGACTTGGTATATGCGTGTCCATAGTATGCAATAGTACTGTTTTTGAATGTTATAAGGGTCCAGACCCCATTGTCCCTTATACATGGCAAATAAAATGGGTACTCATTAAACATGTAAAATAGCAACTCAAAATCAGGTGCAAAGAAAATTTATTTTCTCAATCAAAGTCGTTATTCGAAATTATATGACGGCAATTTCAGAGCTGCTTAGGCGATGCAACCTCCACAGTTGGTATTCACCCAGCTACGGAAGTAAGCCGTTTTGGCATAGACGCTCGGGTGTGTCACAACACCGCCGACATGGCAACCACTGCGGCCCCATGACGTCACACCTGCGAGCTTTCCCTGACAAACCAGCGGTCCACCACTGTCACCCTTAAAACAAAATACATAAAACACAATAACATAAAATCTAGATACATAAGTTGGGCAATAATTTTGTTCAATTGAAAGGTAAAAGTCGCGCTAAGTGATAAATTTAGATATGGTTTGTCAGTCTTTAAGCATAGTGTTCAATCTCAACCAATAGGATTATTTAGGGGGTAATCAAAGGAGAACACCATGAACTCTTGAAACAAAATTTCATCAAACTTTTTATTCACAATTTTACTAAATGAAGTTCATGTTTAAAACAATTAAAACCCCTCTATATAGATTATTGTTTCGTATACCGTTTTGTGAAATGTAAAGCACACTACCGCTGAAGTGCACGTGTGTCTAGATACGAGTCTGTGCAAAATATATTTTCTGAATATTTAAGTGCAAGGAACAATGATGAAATTTGCATCCACTTTGATGGTTTAGCAAAATATAAAGATCCTCTACCTCTGATGTTGGTCGTTATATCTTTACACTAAACTTTGAAGTCAGAAATACTGGCTACAGCGAAGATCAAACGTTATGGGGCATAAACTTAATTTAATGGTTTTATAAATGTTTATTGTAAGGTGTGTACGCGTACGTGCATGTGCGCGTCTGGGTTCGTGTCCAAATGCACGACAGAACTACTCTGAAGTACAAATATTAAAAATGAAAAACATTCTTACATTGCATGAGCCACTCCCGTTTGCGGTTTCGTAGCCCTTTACACACAGGTGCTGGTCGAGGATGTTTGTGGTGCCCCAGTAGTCTTGACACTGAGTCTTTGTGAGAGCCGTTACATCCGCCTTCAATAACACAGAACTTCCACTTCCGCTCTCTGGAAATCAAATAAAGTGGCTGGGAGGTCCGTCAGAAGCATACTATGTCTCTAAAGTATGAAAACATTTTTTTTTAAAATGTGAGCTGACATAAGTTGTGAGTGCCACTCGACCACTATTTTCAACAACCACTAAAACACATTTAAGACACTTAAGAAATTATCCAAAACGAACAGAAAAACACAACAACTACGCAGTGGATGAAGTTTGAGGCGATATTTTATAGCCGCGATTCAGCATTTAACGACAATGGATCCTTCAAAACATTGACGGTTATTCAATATATTATTTTCCTTGTTTTATTTTTATTGGAAATCAAAATATATCTCAAAAAACTAATACATGAACGCAATACACACACAATACACTTTATTATTTGTTAATGTTTAGTGTTTACGATATGAACTATATTGCGTTTTTACAATGAGACAAACCTTTATTGTTTGTATTAGAACGGGCTAGAACAGTGAAATATTAAAAGTGATATTTTTATTGCATAAAACAGTGAAATGGCAGTGGAAGCAATGGAAAGTATTTGATAACCCAGGGGCAACATATGTTTAAGCCATGTAAATTGATAAAAAGTGTATTATGAATTGATATTAGCTACCGAAAGGCGTTCAATAAAGAGAGAATATTCCTTGATTTCAGAGTATTATCGTATCTAATTTCACCAGTGTCATAGAAAATATATTTTTCGTGGCAAAGTCAAGAGTAAAAATATAACTTTTCTATGAACACGATTGAAATAAAATTCGTTCTTGCACTGGTATCACCACATCTTCTTTTTGATTTTTGCAGAGATTTATTGAAATTGTATTTTTTTTTTAAAAATAAACCTTTTTTGTAAGAAGCCTTTGCTCTCCGACTCCTCTTGGGACAAGCCTAACGCACAGTTTTGATCTTCAATGAATACTTGTTGTAAGGGGCGTCCGACGGTTAGCCGGGTAGCAAATGCTAATTAAAAAAGTGGTTTATTTTTAAAAGTTTAGTATTTACACCTGTTTCAGTGCAAACAATTTATAAGCTATCACCAACAAATTTGTATTCATGCATTTATGTTTCGAATAGCAACCGTTTATTCACGTTTTCAAAATCGAAAAGAGAATGAATATATTGACGTTGGTCCCGTTTGCTCAAGAAATATTTGAAATAGCGAAAGTGTGATCAAAACAAATTGTAGATGAACATTTTTCTAAGTTTTCGAATTTGTTTTTGATACATGGTGTCATGATACATGGATAATCAATCACCCTCAAGGATCAGTTTGATTCGCTCCTAGACCGATCGCTTTCCAGATGAAATGTAAGGACCACGTTTCGGTTTTGAATTTTGACGTGTGGTGGGATAATTTAATTTATCAGTTAATCGTTGTGTGCATTTACGGGAAGTTCGTTTACTAAATCAGAGAGTTTGAAACGACAGGATTTCAGTGGGAGTATACCAAGTGATAAATTGCGTCATAAATGCTACGTCGGAAGGCATGAGTTTGATTTGTAAAAAAGACATTAAACAAAGATAACTTCACTATTTCTTTACCATTTTAAATGAAACATAGCGCAGTCTACGCTGCTTACGGAACCCCACCTTCGGTCTTTTACCAGAATTTCATTGAGGTTTTACTTTCTTCGACAAACCTTTCCACAATACGGCCGTCTGACGGATCACTGTCAAAACATTATTTTGGAAACAGGTTTGTCGAAGTGCTTGATAAAACTAATGACTTCATCAAATTTTGGTAATAAAACAAATGCGGGGCTCTTTAAGCGGCATAGTCTACCCTTTTGTTTAATTTAAATTGGTATTGTAAATGAAAAGTTATCTTTGATTTAAGTCTTCATATTAAGCAAATTTTGCCTTCCGACGTAGCATGTATGACGTCATTTATCACGTGGTATACACACACTGGGATTTAGATGACATAACATCGAATTGATATTCAAGCTAATGTTTTGTACGAACGCACAGATAGGAGCAATCAGCTTAAAACATTATCAATTTCCTGATAAATGGTAAGTTGTGTGTATTTAAAAAAAATCCTTATTTAAACATAAGCATTTTTTATATCTAAGTAATACTTTGATAAAAATGTACTGGTACGGAAGTATTTAATTTTCATAAAAATAAAGGTTGATACAATGGATTTTAAAAGTAGTTCTTAGAATTGATATTCTCATTCCATATTTTGCAGTGATATTTTCACTGCTGTTAATCCACTAATGATTCTTGATATTTCACTGAACAGCATGGCATAACTCGCTATAAATCAATAGCTCTATAAACCATTGGAAAGCATTTGATAAATCAAAATACACCACTGGAATCTATATAAACCACATTGAAGATTCGGCAGAAAATAGAAATTATGTAACTCATTGTAGACTTATTAAAAAACATACACAACTTTAGTACAAATAAACATTTATTTTGTAATAATTGCCTAAAAAGGTTTTTGCTGTAATGTGGGGTTAAAAAGTCATGGATATCTTTTCAGTTATTCTAGTCTTGTGAACAAAACAACCCAATATATTTAATGAGTTTCTCTTTGTATGTATTTGATTGACGCCATAAAGTATGCAAGATATTTGCACGAAAACCAGCTTTTAATTTTAGATAACACGGTTTACGTATTAACCGATTGAGATCGGAGTACCAGAGTCGTGTGATGACAAAAACCAATGACTCGTTTAATTAAGCGTTAGATATATATCTTGTGTCATTTTTTGTCACCGTTAATATTAAATAGAGACTCCCTGAAAAAGACAGAGACGTTAACTTTGTGAAAAAAGAAAACAAACCGTCGACTCCCCATCCGGAAATAGTGCACGTTTGCCCCGAATAATCGGCACCAGTAGGGGCAATTTCAATAATGTTCTTCGTGATGTCAGCAGTTTGAGTTACTGTGTTAAGACGCAAGAGCGCAACATCGTTCGGAAAGCCTCCTGGACCAGTGTTGTATTTGTTGTGCTGAAACATGACGTCATAAGACGCATGGATACATGACGTCACAAAACACAGATAGACATGACAATTTCAAAGGTGATCTGACAAGATTAGATAAGTATAGAGATAATTGTTAAAATGTTTGAATATATCTATAAAGTTTAACTCTATATAATTCGAGATGTAACACACTCGAAACGATTGATTACAACTGTGTTTATTTTCTCAGGTAAATATAATTTCCATTAAAAAGTGTACACGAATTTAAGCTCCGTTCATAAAACAAAACATCATTTGCTTATAAGTATAAACCAATGGGACACGCCAAACAGTCAAATCAATTAGTATTACAAGGATCAACAAACACGCTGCAATGTAAACTTGTTCTTTGGTTATCAAATTGCTTTTGCTTGCTTTTAAATGAAGGTATACGTGTAAATGCTTACCATTATGACCTCGGCGACATCAAACAAGAGGTAGTTACCAGGATTGGAGAAGCTGTGGAGGTCGACCACTACAGCCAATGAGCTTGCCATTCTGAAACACATTTCGAATTGACGGAGTCAGAATAAAGACGTTTCTTTGGACAATTCTCTCACTTTAAGCAGATCTGAGTTATATTTTAACAATTAATTGAACGAAAGTCAACCTTCAAAATTGAATGGAAATGTAAATGGTTACGCAAAGTCATTACATATTCAATATGTTTTAGGCCTTTATCACCCATAGGGAGGGAATAATACATCGTATTGTTCACTCACTGTCCGTCGACGCAGTGGGAGGCAGTGATTGCCCAGCCGTTGGCTATGATGGAGCCGCCGCAAGTGTGGTAGCCGTCCCTGAGAAGGGTGACCTGGTGGGGAAACTCCCCGGGGCTCGCTTGTTCTCCATTGATGATCCTGGATCCGCTAGATGGGCCCATTGACCGGCTTAGATGCAGTGTGCCACCGCAAACCGCACCTGGAGTGGGTAGAACATTGCACCTTTCAAGTCTTTTTTTATAATATAGTTTGGCCATGCCTCCTACATTATAATGGTCTACCTATTTTCAGCATCAAATACACTACCCTGGCATAATATAGAAGATGGTACACCTTAAGATACTTTAGTCATTTTCTTAAGGTTTCAATATGAACACTGGTACTTTATTTGATTCACATCTGATCACAATTTACTTTTATCGTACTCAGTGTGCGTAGGTTTATAATAAGATACATGTACGCTTTGATTGAGCAGTTCACATACATGCTGTAGAAACCAGATTTGGTTATAAATACTTTATTTTCCGTTCAAATTACACATGAACATAAACCTAAATTCCGTTCAAAGACTCAACACTTCATTATGTATTTCTACAACTAAATTATAAATATATTTGACAAATATCGATTGGATGATTTTCAAAACAACTGTACTCAAACTATCTACCAAACACATTAGATGTAATACCCAACACATCACAGCATATTGTTTCAATTTCAATTTCATTCTTTTTTTCTCAAAATTTTGAAAATATATTCCGCTTTATTTGATAATAAGTTTTTGTTTTGACGATGAATCTCCTCATAAGATAGGGAAAAAAACAAGAAATACATTTATAAGACTGAAACTTCAGTATCATATTTTAAGCAAGAAAATCGTATAAAAACTCACCAATAGCGACAGCAATAACAACAATGCTGGTGAAAGCCATCTTTGGAAGATTGAAATGAACTGAGCAGGCCCTGAATATATACCCTAACCACGCGACAAGGCGTGATAAGTACGACACGAGAAGGAGACCAGGTGGAGTACTCGACAGTTTTGGAGTAGGCCTCTTATTGTTTAATAATACCAAATAACCATTTTCGAATGATTTCGTGTGGTTTCAAAATGTTATGACAACTTTACAACCATCTTTGTAACGTTCAATAATACTTGCCATCTGGTAAAGTTCCCGTTATTCTCATCTGTTAAACGCTTTTTCTATTCATTTGAAATAATGTTATAAACAGATAATACGATTTATAATACATTTTTTTCACCAATAAAGATATATATAACTAGGTTCAACAGCCGTATGAGAGTGTTGTGATTAAGAATCTTCTCTTAAAGGAGTCAGTCACATTTTAAAGAATAAGATACAGAAATATTGAAGTTCATATATAATGTTGGTATAATACATGTATAACAAACTACTGTTTACGATGAACAAAAGTTTTTTACACACATTTTAAATTCATCTAAATCAGTTAGTAAAGTATGTAAACCCTAGTTAGGACTTGTGGTTTTCAGTTACGTTTTACACAATTTTCGAGAGAGACTCAAGAGCCTTGATTATGTAAAACAGAATTTAAACACTTAAAATTATTCGGAATGCAGCCTCTTTGTTAAACTGTATGTTTAACGCAGAATTCGGTGTAGATGCTTATTTGATTACAACGATAAATACAGTGTTTGCTCATTTATTTCTTAGCGAGAAGCGGGCACAACTCTTTGATATTTTATTTTATATATTAACGTTTGAAATATTCAGCTTTAAGCTAGTTGGTTTAGTAAAGTTTTAATTTATAAAGACGTATATATGCGAACATTATCAGAATTGTTATTCTGTAAAGTGAGTCTTCCGGCTTTACAATTTTCACCAATATTCAACTGACCATAAATTGACGGCTTAATCACATAGCTCCTTCACTTTTATTATTTTGTAACAATGATGATATAAACTTCTATCTGTATTCAGTAAACATCTTTATAAGCAAGCATTTACAACACTAATAAAATTGAGTTCGTTGAATAGGTTTTTCAACGATTATCGTAATGATGACGGAACGTTTTATAACCACCGTATTTTGATAAAAGGAGTTGAGGTCGTACTATTAAGCAATTCAACGCCATTAAAGCTCCATTTCAATGGTCCAACTGTCCCTTTTCCACCGGCTAGGGTATAACACTGGAGTCTCCATATGACCTTTTATAACAAATAACGTAATAAAAGCCAAACTGAAATTGGCCATAAGAAGTATTTCTAACATTGATTAACAACTTGTTTTCTTGATTCAAGCAAGCGCTCTGTGGCAGTTTTTTTTATCAAAATGATTTTTGAGTATTTTATATATAAAACAGATAAAACTGTTTTGGTGCCAGCCATATGTTTTCGCTTTCTTTCTCACATGGTAGGCGGCTTATCTGACCAATAAAACTATTTTTGAATCTGAAACCCAAATGTTGCGTTCCTGACCTTCTCCGGAAAGCCTGAGTTGATTTGTCTTATCGGTATTGTTAGGTCAAATGAATGTCGACCGATGATATGTGTTTATGATACTTCGGAATATATATTTCGTAATTTGTTCAAAAATACAGATATCTGAGAAATATTGTAATGCAGACGTAGGACTATGTTTAGCTTTACTTTTATTTACATAAACCTACTTTAGAAAAATGGTAAAATCGTTTTCTCTATATCTCGATATCTGATTGAGCGAGTGCTTAAGTGCTTTACCTATTAGCTTGACAATACGGGGAACAAGGTCTCGACTGTAAGAGACAGACTGTATGTAAACAGTTGGCCCGAAACCCGAAACAAAGACTTTTTCGCGCTCAGTCCACCAGTTGTCTGCACTTGGCATGCGCGATTAACCAAAATTGCGACCGAAAAACTAGTACCACGGTCCGCGCTCCAGTCCCCACTTCGGGCAACCTTTATTCGGACAAGAGACACCGTAGACCCCAAGATCCCCGCCTACACATTAACTCGTCACAAACTGAACACAAACCCTCGGGCCAGCAAGGTCATGGGGCCAGCAAAGCTGTATCAGGTACGTCGACCCTTGTCGACTTATGAAACCACGAATCAATTGATCCGGACAATTTAAACAAACGCAAAGCGGTTTCTCCCCCTGATCAGGAATATGTCTGCAAGCGCTCGCACAACTCCGCATCTCAGATGGCTCAAGACCACAGTTATCTGCCCCCCGTTGACCAAGATCCGGATGTGAATACAGAAACAAAGAGTGCTTGTGTTCAAGTATCAATATTTTATTAAAATTGAATGAAAAAGAAGCAAAAAATGTTCTTTTTGCAGAGAACTTGACTGAATTTGACACTCTATTGCAGAAATTGATAGTTTTCAATGTAAATATTGGAAAAATCATAGCTTGTGGAAGTCTGAAAATTAGTTGTTTGTAGCCGATTGACTCCCTGGCGGAAGGGTTATGTATTTGAACTCAATTTTGACAGTCGGGTCAATGGTCAACATGGTGTTTTCTTGTGATTATATTTTGCGTCTTGAATTGTTCTAGAGATGCCATGTCCTTGTTTTTCAATTGGGGTGTGTATAAAGTCAAAAGCCAGGTTAGTGTCTATATGAAACATATAGTAAAAATAACTGTGGTCTCACGCCTGATATAGAGGAAGCTTTTGGAGGGGTGGCCTATTTTAAATTGTTATAAATTCTTAATTTATACAGCTATCTGGTTGAAATTTGGCCAGTTGACAGTGCTTAGCCATAGAATATTGGTGTTTGAGTATGAAATGTGAAAATCTTATATTACATAATATAAATTAATAATATATAATTTTCTTATATATTTTTGACATTTTTAAAAAAAACTACTTTCACTTTCAATTTAATGTTTGGAAATAGTTCCAAATGATGGTAACTAATGAATGAAAGCCTCACTTTCAATTCCAAAGTATAAATGGAGGGATTTTTTTAACATAGGAAGCAGACCCAGGAGGAACTGTCTGTTGAAGACCCCCCCCCCCCCACCAAGCTGCCCACCAGAGGCCAAGCTGTACTTGGTGTTTGCCAACATGCTGTAATTTGTAAGTACTTCAAGATAATATATTAGAAAATGGTATCCAAACTGAAGTACAAAGTGAGACAGTTTGGTCATAAAAGCCCATTGAGACTGTTTGTTCCATTCCTAAATGAATTTCTTTCATGTTGTCAATCATTTCTGATGTGGCTTTGATAATAATATTATTTTCTAATGAAACTGCTGACTTGTATCAGTCTTTGGTCTGTATTGTGCATCTATTCACACATTTTGTTTGCTCTTTTAAGCAAACATTACAATAATTGCAAATTCTATAAGCAATTAAACAAAACTTACTGCACATAGGATGCAGAATGATGTTTTATTTAGTGTGCATATGATTTTCAGCTTATGGACAAGAAAACATATACTTTAACAATCACAGCAACACAATGAGATCCCAATTTTAAAGAAATAATGCCACCTTTCATTAATTCATTAATTCATTCTATCAATCATTCATATATATTCATTAATTCATTCATTTATTCAATTTATTCATTGAAAAACTTGACATTTCTCAAGGCAAAATAAATAAAAAGTGAGCAGCTTTCATAAAGAATAGAGCCTTTTCCCTTAATGCATTAAAAAACACAACCTTAATACAGTATATATGTTTTAAAAACCCTAATTTATTGCTTATTTTAATAGCCAGCCTGGTTGCTGTAGCCACAGAGGAATTTTCAAGGACAAGAACCAGTGCTGGTAAAACTGTGGTCTCTGTGGTTTTCCATACCGGCTCTCGGCAAGGATTTTCAAGAAAGGAATACCATCTCCAAGTAAGAAGAAATTCTAAGCATGTCTGGTTTGAATGCTTGCAAAATGCATCTGAGTACTCAATAAGATGAGGTTTACCTTTGAGTTGTTAAAAACTGATTGCAAAATGTCCAAAAGACTATATATTCTATTAAATTTGTCCTGAAAATCTTTGAATTCATGAACTTTTCTGCATATTTATCACATTTATGACTATATTAAAGGTTGTGTATGCCTCAAATGAGTGTTTACAGGCCTTTTTCAAACTTTAACAGTAGTGGCAGATAGTTTTATTTGTGTAAAACATTGCTTTTGTGTCTTGCTTGCAGATCATGACGTGCCAATAAGCTCCAGTTAGCTGCGGCCTTTTCCCCAGGCGGTAGTCCTGCAATCTGAATCCAGGAGATGCAGCTCTGAATCCAATATTTCAGAAGAATGAAGATGTTAGTCAACTCCGTAGTGCTTGTTTGTGTGTAAATGATTCCAATGAGTGAGATTTATAGCAAATCAGGTGTAAATAAGCATCTTATAGACAATAGTGAAGTGCTGTACTCTGAATTTAATGCCAAATCTAGCCTTCAAAACAGATTCCTTAAAGTAAATTTTTTTTAAAAATGGGCATAATAATGCTATCTCTGCATTTTCTACATCATGTAGCCACCTCATACATGAAAACACTAGCAGTTGTCACGAATATTTAAGTTTTGGTGTGTTTTTTGCCATTTCCTTTGTTGCGCCATTTGTCCCGGAAGCCAACAATTTGGCATATAGTGTTGTTTAGACTGTCTATTAACACATTATCACTAAATTTCTTGTGTTAAACTGAACAGTTCTGTTACCTTTGTATATAAGTGGACCAGAAAAGCAAAATTTTGACAAGTTGAGGCATTTCAGTTGGGCTCTATGTCATTTTTTATATAAAACACTAAGCCGATGAAGTGGAAAAACCTTATTTTGCTTAGAAAAAATCTTAAAAGAGTAGGCAGGCCAGTTTTGTGATGCTGTTCTATAGACACCATTAAAAGCTACAAGGAAAACTTTACTTGGTCAAATTATTCCAATGCATAAGGAAATAATGGCTCTTCAAAGGTTTGCGGCTTAACATTTGAGGGAAATGGCTGTTTCTGCTTTTTATGAAAATACCACAGGTGCTAATACTTGTCTCATTCATTTAGTGTTTGATATATCATTGCCAAACTTTCAGTATGTGTTGCATATAGCCTGAAGCTGAACTATAGGAGTTTTGAAGTCTGTTTCTGAAAAAATGTTGCTTAAATAGGCTCAAGACCACAGTTATCTGCCCCCCGTTGACCAAGATCCGGATGTGAATACAGAAACAAAGAGTGCTTGTGTTCAAGTATCAATATTTTATTAAAATTGAATGAAAAAGAAGCAAAAAATGTTCTTTTTGCAGAGAACTTGACTGAATTTGACACTCTATTGCAGAAATTGATAGTTTTCAATGTAAATATTGGAAAAATCATAGCTTGTGGAAGTCTGAAAATTAGTTGTTTGTAGCCGATTGACTCCCTGGCGGAAGGGTTATGTATTTGAACTCAATTTTGACAGTCGGGTCAATGGTCAACATGGTGTTTTCTTGTGATTATATTTTGTGTCTTGAATTGTTCTAGAGATGCCATGTCCTTGTTTTTCAATTGGGGTGTGTATAAAGTCAAAAGCCAGGTTAGTGTCTATATGAAACATATAGTAAAAATAACTGTGGTCTCACGCCAGATAAGCTGCATTGAACCGCCAACATCTACAAATAACGTCCATTACAATCACATATCGTCTGCTCAACTTTCGCCGTTTCCAATCGAGACCCCCGAGGAACCTCCGGCAATCGAGGAGTCCTGCTTAGAGAACAGGCACGGAGAGTCATGCCTAATCTCTGACAAGATATACAGTGGTGATTTTGTGCATCGGTCCGTTGACCACACGACAATTGCTTATTTGTTTTATATTTACAATCAGAGTGAATATTTGGTTATAAGGAATGTTTGGAACCTTTTGTTCATAATTATGTGTGCCTACTTATCATCCTGTAATTCCTTTTATACACGTTACTTACATTATTGTTATAATGACCAGTATTATACAAATAGCTATACTACATCTGTACATTTAATTGGTTAAAACCACCTTATAGTCTTGGTTAATTTGATGGATTAGTTGAATTATTTAACTGTTTGTGCCTTTTATCTTTAAATGTCTGTAGGCTGAACCCAAACTAATGTGTCCTGAATTTAACGATATTTTGAGCAGCATAATAAAATCGGCTTGCAAGAAACGAAAGTAAATGATCTTTACGAGTAACAGTAGAAATGTCGTATTATATTACTGAAAGTCGGGTGGCTTAACTCTGTTTGTGTAACATAGTATATCTAAAGTATATATCAAAGTTTAGTTTTGACACAATGAATGTTAATTCTAAGTCAGATAATTTATGTGGCATTGTGTATATTCATCTTGAATATTCTTTATACTCTGTCGAAGACGTTTTTAATGATATCGAATTAGAACTATATGAACTGGCATAAAAATATGAGCTTATATGTATCATTTTGGAACAATAACAAATGAACATATTACAATACCTTTGATGTGCTTAAGAACATATGTGTCAAATTATTTAACTTGATTTTTGAACATGTAACATGTGATATCTCACTCTTGGACTGTTGAACTAATTTATCCTATTTTTAAAATAAGTGTGTTCCATCAAAACCTGAAAACTATTAACTTATTTCTCTTCTTAGTTGTATGTGAACATTGCTAACATGCGCAATAAACAATATACGAAAATATTATGTCGGTCCAATAATATAATACCAGGCGGGTTTTAGAGCTGGTTTCTCGACATCAGATTACATGTTTGTCATAAACCACATAATTTAATATTTGAACAATAACACAAATAGGTTATTCTGTGCGTTTATTTAACTTAAACAAGCTTTTGACCCTGTCTGGGGAGAAGAGCTTTGGGTGAAACTTTCCAACTTCAATTTAACGGCAAATGTTTAATGTACAACGGTATTAAATCCTGTGTTACAGTTAACCCAGAATTGTCAACTTATTTACCAGAAACATGGAACAACGACACAAAACACCACGAACAACACACTGCATATATAAAAATAGTGGTGAACATCAAGTATTGTTAAGTACCGCCTTTGAACAGTCAGTAAAATGTATATTTACTGGGGGGTTAAACTTGTTTGTATGGACAACCTCACTCTTATCCCAACAATCCCGAATAAAGTAAAAGGAACGTAAATGGTAATCTTATCAAAGTATGCATTACCTTGAGGAATCTTAAGAATAAAACAAGCAATAATAAACTAATAGGTAAATCCCCAGTGCTTCTACGATTAAACCTAATAACTGAATTTTATCATTTCTTTAAACACTCTTATCCAACGTTATTGTAAATCAGTGCAATTTAATTTCACTAAACTTTCGAGAACATGTGGAATTAGTTTTAGTGATACTTTTTTAATCCCTCTGCAAATTAATGACATGAATGGTTCTAATATTGTAGGTTTGTGTTTTATTTAACAAAAGAGATATTCATATTTATGAGGAAAAACACAAACAAAAGCTGTGTAGGACAAAAAATTCGGCTGGCGATAAAAAAGGTGCGGTCGCACAAACAAAATACACGTTCAAAAACATAGGTGCCGTAATTTCGCGAAACAAAACATCAATTTGGTACGGCTTATAAACAAAAATCGAATTGATATATTGGCATGGGTTTTACTAGTTTGTGGTGATAAAGGAATTCATTTGAAGGGGAAATGCAGGAAATTCAAATGTGAAATTCAAAAAGCTCATTTATTGTACCTGAATAAGATTTTTTACTGTCGAAATACAAGAATATGAATCGTAAAGAGTATATATTCCAAATCTGGTTGAAATTTATACAGCAACAACCTTAATAGCATGGCGATATTTATTGCATTCATATGTTTTCATGTAACAATATATCATAAATTGACATCACAGTGTTTTTATTTATATAGTTTTGCCAACAACGGAAGTAGCTATGAAATTTTGCTGACGTCATTCCTTGATTTACAATTATAAAGTGAAGACAGTAGACAGTTTATTCATACGATGAAAAGCATGTATTGAGACTTTAAACCATGGCTAGCCTCATCATCTTATGTTTGAACTGTTCTCGTAAGTTTAGCAATCAGATCAACAGAGTGGTATTGAACGCCAGAACTTGCTTATTCATGCAAACAATGACTCATTCAACTACACAACCCACTGCATTCTTCTTGTCTGGTCGGATCAACATCATGGGTTGTATTGTTTAGTAGCAAACGTTTTAGATCGAGCCGCACTCAACCTTATATTTGCTTATCTCCTCATTGTGGTCACTCAGCGCAACTCGGATACATCTCCCTGTAGAGCCCGTTGTGTTATCAATGCCTTTTATAGGGTAACAAGAACGTCTAAAGACTCTGCGTTGTTTGCATATTCGGAGCTGTGACCATTCAATTATATCATTTGCACCATGAAGTGACAACATTCTTAAAGAGGAGAATGATAAACAAACTAGTTATAAACATTTATTTAAACAAACAACACAAATGAAAATGACAGAATATAAATATACCTTTAGCTTTCGACAGAGGTTATTCTCCAGTGAATACAATACTTTTTTTAAACAAAACTGGAAGTCAACAAATGACGGCTCATAGTATTGGTACCAAAATGAACGTAAACAAAATGTAATTTAATATAGTTCTACAACATAGCAAACAAGCAAATGTCTACTTTTCATTTAGATATTAAAAATAAATATAACAGATTGGCGCAGGCTTATCACTGAATGTATACCAAATTTGGGTTATCTTGATCACAAGTTATTATCATATTTATAATCATTAGAAGAATATAGTCATGCATTGTTCAGGATCATTAAGGACTGTTATTTTGGTTTTAGCTTTTAATTATCTAATCCGTTTTATGAATTATTATGAAATATAAGTTACTGATTTTAATACTTGATTAGAATGAGCTAAACAATCAGTTCCGAGATTATATTTGTCTATCAAATAATAATTATAAAATTAACGTAGATGATCTTTAGCAAAATTAGAGTACATGTATTCTATAGTGAAACACGTCCCAACCAAATAATTAACGGCTGCCAATACTGAGCATTTGTTTGAACATAAGATACAATATAATAGGATGTGATATAATAAAGACGAAATGAGAAATAATAATAAAAGATGAATGACATTTCCAATCATATATGTGATATATTGCATGTGCGTCATATTATATTCGTTATGTAGAAAATAACTAAAATCACATTCCGTATGTGTCTGCAAATAAAACAAAATTTTGAGTTAACACGGATTCGCTTTATGTGTCAAAATGTAATATTGGGTTACGACATAAAGCAAAATGCACAGAATGTTATTCCATTCCAGGATCCCTCTCTCTATATATAAGCGGTCTAACTTTACCGCTTCGTAATAAAGTCTAGTCAGTATGTTATATACATCGAACACCCGGTTAAAATTTTCCACTCCATTTTCAAATCTGTCATCAAATTTCGGAGACTTAGGTCAATTTTGAATGTCCTTGACTCAAATCGTGCAACGTGAGTTGTTTACCTTTTGCGCTAAAATAATCAGACTGCACACATGGACATGTTATTATTGTCGAGATCCTACCCACAACCTCTCGCCCTGCAGGCGAACACTATACAGCGTCGCTGTATTGCTAGACAGTATAAGACCGCTATATACATATCGAATACCCGGTTACTAAAATCTACGAACAATCATATTTATTCATCGAATGAATGAGATACTGTATATAAGAATAATCATTTATCGACGCATTTGTATTTCTCCGTTTTACCCACTTTGCAATGATATTCTGGGAAATTAAGTCATGTGAACACATGCTCGAAATATATAGGACGCTGTGTTGATTCCGCTGCCGAGATTTTGCATTTTTCTTTAGCGTTCTAGCCGGAATCTGTGGCGATTTGCTGTAATAGAAATGTAACTTAAAAAATCAAAAGGGCATTGATGGAATCATATTGAAGGTATTCGATCCAGGACATAAGTACATTGTTTCGAACTTTGGCGATGATATGATGATGACAAACAATAGTACTTATAGGTATAATCGTCATTATTCCTTAATTACAACTCCATTCACTCAGTCGCACTCACACCAGTACATTTATAAATATTTATCGACCTAAGTCAAATATTGCTTATGATTTATACCACCTATCACTAATATATTCATATATGTCATCCATGTAAATTTTAGCCGTTATTTATTTATCTATTGTTGGTATGCATCCGTTGCTTTATTTTACTCAGTTTGTTTTCAGGGGTAAAATAATAGTTTAATTTGGTTAAAAATTAAACGAATTTCATATTAATTTTAACAATAATCTCACTATAAAACAGCACTAGAAAGTACATTCTATATGCTGATTTGTTAGTGTCACTTTTTCTTTCGAAGGTATTATATATCATCTCAGACATTTTACAAATGTACTCTATATAGACGTTGGCTACCTAGCAACATTTCAAAAGGTACTGCTACACTTAATGACTTAACATTTGTGTTAAATGTGTTATTTTGTGACTTGGTATATGCGTGTCCATAGTATGCAATAGTACTGTTTTTGAATGTTATAAGGGTCCAGACCCCATTGTCCCTTATACATGGCAAATAAAATGGGTACTCATTAAACATATAAAATAGCAACTCAAAATCAGGTGCAAAGAAAATTTATTTTCTCAATCAAAGTCGTTATTCGAAATTATATGACGGCAATTTCAGAGCTGCTTAGGCGATGCAACCTCCACAGTTGGTATTCACCCAGCTACGGAAGTAAGCCGTTTTGGCATAGACGCTCGGGTGTGTCACAACACCGCCGACATGGCAACCACTGCGGCCCCATGACGTCACACCTGCGAGCTTTCCCTGACAAACCAGCGGTCCACCACTGTCACCCTTAAAACAAAATACATAAAACACAATAACATAAGATCTAGATACATAAGTTGGGCAATAATTTTGTTCAATTGAAAGGTAAAAGTCGCGCTAAGTGATAAATTTAGATATGGTTTGTCAGTCTTTAAGCATAGTGTTCAATCTCAACCAATAGGATTATTTAGGGGGTAATCAAAGGAGAACACCATGAACTCTTGAAACAAAATTTCATCAAACTTTTTATTCACAATTTTACTAAATGAAGTTCATGTTTAAAACAATTAAAACCCCTCTATATAGATTATTGTTTCGTATACCGTTTTGTGAAATGTAAAGCACACTACCGCTGAAGTGCACGTGTGTCTAGATACGAGTCTGTGCAAAATATATTTTCTGAATATTTAAGTGCAAGGAACAATGATGAAATTTGCATCCACTTTGATGGTTTAGCAAAATATAAAGATCCTCTACCTCTGATGTTGGTCGTTATATCTTTACACTAAACTTTGAAGTCAGAAATACTGGCTACAGTGAAGATCAAACGTTATGGGGCATAAACTTAATTTAATGGTTTTATAAATGTTTATTGTAAGGTGTGTACGCGTACGTGCATGTGCGCGTCTGCGTTCGTGTCCAAATGCACGACAGAACTACTCTGAAGTACAAATATTAAAAATGAAAAACATTCTTACATTGCATGAGCCACTCCCGTTTGCGGTTTCGTAGCCCTTTACACACAGGTGCTGGTCGAGGATGTTTGTGGTGCCCCAGTAGTCTTGACACTGACTCTTTGTGAGAGCCGTTACATCCGCCTTCAATAACACAGAACTTCCACTTCCGCTCTCTGGAAATCAAATAAAATGGCTGGGAGGTCCGTCAGAAGCATACTATGTCTCTAAAGTATGAAAACATTTTTTGGGGAAAATGTTAGCTGCCATAAGTTGTGAATGCAACTCGTCCACTATTTTCAATAACCACTAAAACACATTTAAGACACTTAAATTATCCAAAACGAACAGAAAAACACAACAACTACGCAGTGGATGAAGTTTGAGGCGATATTTTATAGCCGCGATTCAGCATTTAACGACAATGGATCCTTCAAAACATTGACGGTTATTCAATATATTATTTTCCTTGTTTTATTTTTATTGGAAATCAAAATATATCTCAAAAAACTAATACATGAACGCAATACACACACAATACACTTTATTATTTGTTAATGTTTAGTGTTTACGATATGAACTATATTGCGTTTTTACAATGAGACAAACCTTTATTGTTTGTATTAGAACGGGCTAGAACAGTGAAATATTAAAAGTGATATTTTTATTGCATAAAACAGTGAAATGGCAGTGGAAGCAATGGAAAGTATTTGATAACCCAGGGGCAACATATGTTTAAGCCATGTAAATTGATAAAAAGTGTATTATGAATTGATATTAGCTACCGAAAGGCGTACAATAAAGAGAGAATATTTCTTGATTTCAGAGTAATATCGTATCTAATTTCACCAGTGTCATAGAAAATATATTTTTCGTGGCAAAGTCAAGAGTAAAAATATAACTTTTCTATGAACACGATTGAAATAAAATTCGTTCTTGCACTGGTATCACCACATCTTCTTTTTGATTTTTGCAGAGATTTATTGAAATTGTATTTTTTTTTTTAAATAAACCTTTTTTGTAAGAAGCCTTTGCTCTCCGACTCCTCTTGGGACAAGCCTAACGCACAGTTTTGATCTTCAATGAATACTTGTTGTAAGGGGCGTCCGAGGGTTAGCCGGGTAGGAAATGCTTATTAAAAAAGTGGTTTATTTTTAAAAGTTTAGTATTTACACCTGTTTCAGTGCAAACAATTTATAAGCTATCACCAACAAATTTGTATTCATGCATTTATGTTTCCAATAGCAACCGTTTATTCACGTTTTCAAAATCGAAAAGAGAATGAATATATTGACGTTGGTCCCGTTTGCTCAAGAAATATTTGAAATAGCGAAAGTGTGATCAAAACAAATTGTAGATGAACATTTTTCTAAGTTTTCGAATTTGTTTTTGATACATGGTGTCATGATACATGGATAATCAATCACCCTCAAGGATCAGTTTGATTCGCTCCTAGACCGATCGCTTTCCAGATGAAATGTAAGGACCACGTTTCGGTTTTGAATTTTGACGTGTGGTGGGATAATTTAATTTATCAGTTAATCGTTGTGTGCATTTACGGGAAGTTCGTTTACTAAATCAGAGAGTTTGAAACGACAGGATTTCAGTGGGTGTATACCAAGTGATAAATTGCGTCATAAATGCTACGTCGGAAGGCATGAGTTTGATTTGTAAAAAAGACTTTAAACAAAGATAACTTCACTATTTCTTAACCATTTTAAATGAAACATAGCGCAGTCTACGCTGCTTACGGAACCCCACCTTCGGTCTTTTACCAGAATTTCATTGAGGTTTTACTTTCTTCGACAAACCTTTCCACAATACGGCCGTCTGACGGATCACTGTCAAAACATTATTTTGGAAACAGGTTTGTCGAAGTGCTTGATAAAACTAATGACTTCATCAAATTTTGGTAATAAAACAAATGCGGGGCTCTTTAAGCGGCATAGTCTACCCTTTTGTTTAATTTAAATTGGTATTGTAAATGAAAAGTTATCTTTGATTTAAGTCTTCATATTAAGCAAATTTTGCCTTCCGACGTAGCATGTATGACGTCATTTATCACGTGGTATACACACACTGGGATTTAGATGACATAACATCGAATTGATATTCAAGCTAATGTTTTGTACGAACGCACAGATAGGAGCAATCAGCTTAAAACATTATCAATTTCCTGATAAATGGTAAGTTGTGTGTATTTAAAAAAAATCCTTATTTAAACATAAGCATTTTTTATATCTAAGTAATACTTTGATAAAAATGTACTGGTACGGAAGTATTTAATTTTCATAAAAATAAAGGTTGATACAATGGATTTTAAAAGTAGTTCTTAGAATTGATATTCTCATTCCATATTTTGCAGTGATATTTTCACTGCTGTTAATCCACTAATGAATCTTGATATTTCACTGAACAGCATGGCATAACTCGCTATAAATCAATAGCTCTATAAACCATTGACGCCATAAAGTATGCAAGATATTTGCACGAAAACCAGCTTTTAATTTTAGATAACACGGTTTACGTATTAACCGATTGAGATCGGAGTACCAGAGTCGTGTGATGACAAAAATCAATGACTCGTTTAATTAAGCGTTAGATATATATCTTGTGTCATTTTTTGTCACCGTTAATATTAAATAGAGACTCCCTGAAAAAGACAGAGACTTTAACTTTGTGAAAAAAAGTAAAACAAACCGTCGACTCCCCATCCGGAAATAGTGCACGTTTGCCCCGAATAATCGGCACCAGTAGGGGCAATTTCAATAATGTTCTTCGTGATGTCAGCAGTTTGAGTTACTGTGTTAAGACGCAAGAGCGCAACATCGTTCGGAAAGCCTCCTGGACCAGTGTTGTATTTGTTGTGCTGAAACATGACGTCATAAGACGCATGGATACATGACGTCACAAAACACAGATAGACATGACAATTTCAAAGGTGATCTGACAAGATTAGATAAGTATAGAGATAATTGTTAAAATGTTTGAATATATCTATAAAGTTTAACTCTATATAATTCGAGATGTAACACACTCGAAACGATTGATTACAACTGTGTTTATTTTCTCAGGTAAATATAATTTCCATTAAAAAGTGTACACGAATTTAAGCTCCGTTCATAAAACAAAACATCATTTGCTTATAAGTATAAACCAATGGGACACGCCAAACAGTCAAATCAATTAGTATTACAAGGATCAACAAACACGCTGCAATGTAAACTTGTTCTTTGGTTATCAAATTGCTTTTGCTTGCTTTTATATAAAGGTATACGTGTAAATGCTTACCATTATGACCTCGGCGACATCAAACAAGAGGTAGTTACCAGGATTGGAGAAGCTGTGGAGGTCGACCACTACAGCCAATGAGCTTGCCATTCTGAAACACATTTCGAATTGACGGAGTCAGAATAAAGACGTTTCTTTGGACATTTCTCTCACTTTAAGCAGATCTGAGTTATATTTTAACAATTAATTGAACGAAAGTCAACCTTCAAAATTGAATGAAAATGTAAATGGTTACGCAAAATGTCATTACATATTTAATATATTTAAGGCCTTAATCACTCATTGTGAGGGAATAATACATCGTATTGTTCACTCACTGTCCATCGACACAGTGGGAGGCGGTGATTGCCCAGCCGTTGGCTATGATGGAGCCGCCGCAAGTGTGGTAGCCGTCCCTGAGAAGGGTGACCTGGTGGGGAAACTCCCCGGGGCTCGCTTGTTCTCCATTGATGATCCTGGATCCGCTAGATGGGCCCATTGACCGGCTTAGATGCAGTGTGCCACCGCAAACCGCACCTGGAGTGGGTAGAACATTGCACCTTTCAAGTCTTTTTTATAATATAGTTTGGCCATGCCTCCTACATTATAATGGTCTACCTATTTTCAGCATCAAATACACTACCCTGGCATTATAATAGAAGATACACCTTAAGATACTTTAGTCATTTTCTTAAGGTTTCAATATGAACACGGGTACTTTATTTGATTCACATCTGATCACAATTTACTTTTATCGTACTCAGTGTGCGTAGGTTTATAATAAGATACATGTACGCTTTGATTGAGCAGTTCACATACATGCTGTAGAAACCAGATTTGGTTATAAATACTTCATTTTCCGTTCAAATTACACATGAACATAAACCTAAATTCCGTTCAAAGACTCAACACTGTATTATGTATTTCTTAAACTTAATTATAAATATATTTGACAAATATTGACTGGATGATTTTCAAAACAACTGTACTCAAAGTATCTACCAAACACATTAGATGTAATACCCAACACATCACAGCATATTGTTTCAATTTCAATTTCATTCTTTTTATCTCCAAATTTTGAAATAATATTCCGCTTTATTTGATAATAAGTTGAATTTGTTTTGACGATGAATCTCCTCATAATATAGGGAAAAAATAAGAAAAACATTTATAAGACTGAAACGTCAGTATCATGTTTTAAGCAAGAAAATCGTATAAAAACTCACCAATAGCGACAGCAATAACAACAATGCTGGTGAAAGCCATCTTTGGAAGATTGGAATGAACTGAGCAGGCCCTGAATATATACCCTAACCACGCGACAAGGCGTGATAAGTACGACACGAGAACGAGACCAGGTGGAGTACTCGACAGTTTTGGAGTAGGCCTCTTATTGTTTAATAATACCAAATAACCATTTTCGAATGATTTCGTGTGGTTTCAAAATGTTATGACAACTTTACAACCATCTTTGTAACGTTCAATAATACTTGCCATCTGGTAAAGTTCCCGTTATTCTCATCTGTTAAACGCTTTTTCTATTCATTTGAAATAATGTTATAAACAGATAATACGATTTATAATACATTTTTTCACCAATAAAGATATATCTAACTAGGTTCAACAGCCGTATGAGAGTGTTGTGATTAAGAATCTTCTCTTAAAGGAGTCAGTCACATTTTAAAGAATAAGATACAGAAATATTGAAGTTCATATATAATGTTGGTATAATACATGTATAACAAACTACTGTTTACGATGAACAAAAGTTTTTTACACACATTTTAAATTCATCTTAATCAGTTAGTAAAGTATGTAAACCCTAGTTTGGGCTTGTGGTTTTCAGTAACGTTTTACACAATTTTCGAGAGAGACTCAAGAGCCTTGACTACGTAAAACAGAATTTAAACACTTAAAATTATTCGGAATGCAGCCTCTTTGTTAAATTGTATGTTTAACGCAGAATTCGGTGTAAATGTTTATTTGATTACAACGATAAATACAATACTTACTCATTTATTTCTTAGCGAGAGGCGGACACAACTCTTTGATATTTTATTTTATATATTAACGTTTGAAATATTCAGCTTTAAGCTAGTTGGTTTAGTAAAGTTTTAATTTATAAAGACGTATATATGCGAACATTATTAGAATTGTTATTCTGTAATGTGAGTCTTCAGGTTTTACAATTTTCACCAATATTCGACTGACCGCCATAAATTGTGGGCTTAATCACACCTTCACTTGTATTATTTGTAACAATGGTAATATTAACTTCTATCCGTATTCAGTAAACAACCTCATCAGCAAGCATTTACAACACTAATAAAATTGAGTTCGTTGAATAGGTTTTCAACGATTATCGTAATGATGACAGAACGTTTTATAACTACCGTGTTTTGATAGTTGAGGTCGTACTATTAAGCAATTCAACGCCATTAAAGCACCATTTCAATGGTCCAGCTGTCCGTTTTCCACCGGCTAGGGTATAACACTTGAGTCTCCATATGACCTTTTATAAGAGCTAACGTAACATAAAAGCCATACTGAAATTGGTTATAAGAAGTTGTTTTCTTGATTCAAGCAAGCGCTCTGTGGCAGTTTTTTTATCAAAATGATTTTTGAGTATTTTATATATAAAACAGATAAAACTGTTTTGGTGCCAGCCATATACTTTCGCTTTCTTTCTCACATGGTAGGCGGCTTATCTGACCAATAAAACTATTTTTGAATCTGAAACCCAAATGTTGCGTTCCTGACCTTCTCCGGAAAGCCTGAGTTGATTTGTCTTATCGGTATTGTTAGGTCAAATGAACGTCGACCGATGATATGTGTTTATGATACTTCGGAATATATATTTCGTAATTTGTTCAAAAATACAGATATCTGAGAAATATTGTAATGCAGACGTAAGACTATGTTTAGCTTTACTTTTATTTACATAAAACTACTTTGGAAAAATGGTAAAATCGTTTTCTCTATATCTCGAAATCTGATTGAGCGAGTGCTTAAGTGCTTTACCTATTAGCTTGACAATACGGGGAACAAGGTCTCGACTGTATGAGACAGACTGTATGTAAACAGTTGGCTGTATAAACCCGAAACAAAGACTTTTTCGCGCTCAGTCCACCAGTTGTCTGCACTTGGCATGCGCGATCAACCAACATTGCGACCAAAAAACTAGTACCACGGTCCGCGTTCCAGTCCCCACTTCGGGCAACCTTGATTCGGACAAGGGACGCCGCAGACCCCAAGATCCCCGCCTACACATTAACTCGTCATAAACTGAACACAAACCCTCGGGCCAGCAAAGTCAAGGGGCCAGCAAAGCTTCTACGACCCAGAGTCGCTGTATCAGGTACGTCGACTGTTGTCGACTAATGAAACCACGAATCAATTGATCCGGACATTTTACACAAACGCAAAGGGGTTTCTCCCCCTGATCAGGAATTGGTCTTCAAGCGCTCGCACAACTCCGCATCTCAGATAAGTTGCACTGAACCGCCAATATCTACAAATAACGTACATTACAATCACATATCGTCTGCTCAACTTTCGCCGTTTCCAATCGAGACCCCCGAGGAACCTCCGGCAATCGAGGAGTCCTTCTTAGAGAACAGGCACGGAGAGTCATGCATAATCTCTGACCAGATATACAGTGGTGATTTTGTGCATCTGTCTGTTGACCACACGACAATTGCTAATTTGTTTTATATTTACAATCAGAGTGAATATTTGGTTATAAGGAATGTTTGGAACCTTTTGTTCATGAATATGTGTGCCTACTTATTATCCTGTAATTCCTTTTATACACTTTACTTACATTATTGTTATAATGACCATTATTATACAAATAGCTATACTACATCTGTACAAATAATTGGTTAAAACCACCTTATAGTTTTGGTTAATTTGATGGATTAGTTGAATTATTTAACTGTTTGCGCCTTTTATCTTTAAATGTCTGTAGGCTGAACCCAAACTAATGTCCTGAATTTAACGACATTTTGAGCAGCATAATAAAATCGGCTTGCAAGAAACGAAAGTAAATGATCTTTACAAGTAACAGACGAAATGTCGTATTATATTACCGAAAGTCGCGTGGCTTAGCTCTGTTTGTGTAACAAAGTATATCTAAGTATGTACATGTTATTGACACTGATTGTAAATTGATTCTATAGTTTAGTTTTGACACAGCGAATGTTAATTCTAAGTCAGATAATTTATGTGGCATTGTGTAAATTCCTCCTGAATATTCTTTATACTCTGTTGAAGACGTTTTTAATGATATCGAATTAGAACTATATGAATTGGCATATAAATATGAGCTTATATGTATCTTTTTGGAACAATAACAAATGAACATATTACAATACCTTTGATGTGCTTAAGAACATATGTGTCAAATTATTTAACTTGATTTTTGAACATGTAACATGTAATATCTCACTCTTGGACTGTTGAACTAATTTATCCTATTTTTAAATTACAAATGTAAGTGTGTTCATTCAAAACCTGAAAACTATAAACCTATTTCTCTTCTTAGTTGTATGCGAACATTGCTAACTTGCGTAATAAATAATATACTAAAATATTATGTCGGTCCAATAATATAATACATGAAGTCAGGCAGGTTTTAGAGCTGGTTTCTCGACATCAGATTACATGTTTGTCATAAACCACATAATTTAATATTTGAACAATAACACAAATAGGTTATTCTGTGCGTTTATTTAACTTAAACAAGCTTTTGACACTGTCTGTGGAGAAGAGCTTTGGGTGAAACTTTCCAACTCCAATATAACGGCAAATGTTTAATGTACAACGATATTAAATCCTGTGTTACAGTTAACCCAGAATTGTCAACTTATTTATTAGAAACATGGAACAACGACACAAAACACCACGAACAACATACTGCATATATAATCAAAGCACTCAAAGTGCTGGTGGACGGTGACATTGTTCGGTCTACTGCAAGTATAGAACTAAGTCCTTTCTCTTATAAACACAGAAAATCATCGGAACCTAATCTTGAATATAGGAGCATAATTTGAATACTCTTAGGTGAGGACAATAAGACAATGCTTCAAACCAAATATCTAAGCTTAATATTTATTTTCCAAACATAATTATTCGTCTTAATGCTGTAGCTTTGAAAAGTTGATTAAAAGGTCACCTGGCAATATCATCATTAATATTTGTTTGCAGAACTACATCATGGTCAAAATTTCATTCCAGTTGCATAACAAATACGCCATATTCTTGTGCACAAGATGATCAATTTGCAAGAAAATTGTTTGTCGAAAACTGACATAAACTTGGTATTAATGTGTACAATGCATTGAATCTTACTAACTGAAGTACAACATAGTTTATAATTTATTTCAGCCAAATAGTGATTTTGTATTTTCCATTAAAATTATTACTGGGTATGTCTACCAAGGTATATAGCTTAAATATACCACCCGTTTGGAGAAAGCCTTCGTAGCACAGTAGATACAACACTGGACTGCTATTTTTTTACATTTTGGTCCTTTCTCTATAATTATGATTCAAAGCTTAACACATTATATTAAATAATTGTCCTGAGTTGCGTTACAGGGAAAAAAAATGGTGCCAATGTGGTGTACAGTCCCTTTAAAGTAACCCGAGAACAACAATGATGAATTGTTTTTCAAACATAGCAACATTTTATTGCAGAGGCCACAAAAATAAAAAAGTAAGTGAAAATGTCACTATCATGGTTAGCCAAACACAAAATTTATAATTATTCTTAAAGCAGTACATTTTGTCCAATCTGTAAACATATGAAAGAGGTCTTTTGGTCACAGTAAAGGAAATCTGAGGACAACATTGATAATTGTTTTGCAAAACTTACTGAACTTTCGTTGCAGTACCTTAGAATAGAAAAGATGGTCAAACGGTAATTATCAAGGTTATCCAAGTACAATATTGATATTTGTTTTAAAAGTTATACACATGGTCTAAATTTCTTTGCTGTTGCTTCAAAAATAGAATGTATCTCAAAAAGTCATATTCTATGTCATCAAAGCACAACATTGCTTTTTGTTTTAAAAACTGTACTAAAAAACTTTCATTGAAGTAGCTTAAAAATAGGAAAGTATGTCGAAAGGACATCGTTATCCAAGCACAATTTTGATTTTTGATTTCTAATAAATGGTCTTAATTTCATGGCTGAAGCTACAAATTTAAATATGTGTCAAAAGGCCACAATCTAGGTCAACAAAAGACAACATTAAATATTGTTTTCAAAACTGTCTAAAATGCTATAGCTCTAAAAAATAATTAGGTCAAAAAGGTCCCAGTCAAGGTCATCCGAGAACGACATATATAAATATATGTTTGTTTTCAAAACAGTACAGATGTCAAGTTTTCATTGATGTAGCTTTAAAAAACATATTCAACAACTTCAGGAAATGCGTAAATAACTTAGCCTTTGTCGATCTTACTAACATATTTCCTTGACGAGTTGTATAATACAGTCCATTATATGATGACGAGTCTTAGTATCTTTTTATCAAAATATTCTTTAAGTAAAGACAGCAAAAACAACTAACCTGTTTTACATCTCTAGTAAACAAGAGCTGTCACAGAGACTGCGCGCTCGACTATTACGCCACTGTTCAGTGTAAGGATTGAAAAGTTTTGGCGAAACATGGATCACTGTAAAATTAGATTAGATTTCAATGCAATATATTATGTATTTGTCGAGATATTAACATGAATGTGGTTACATAGAAAATTTAAAGCAGAATTTCTAAGTCCAATAATAATGGGCCGTTATTTGCAAAATATAGTTATCTGACTTGGTTATTCTAACTTGGTTATTCAAGTGGGTTGGGTGGTTGAGTACCATTGTCTAAAGTCTCAATGCAATAAATGAGTAGTTGCTGAGATATTAACCATGTGTGCTAACATGCAAAACCTTAACCAGTATTTCTAAGTTGCATAATAAAGGGGAAAAATGATAAAATATAAAAGATAGAGTTATCTTTCCTGATTAATTAAGAAGGTTCAATAGTTGGGAGCCTGTGTATAAAGTTTCAATGCAATACATGATGTATTTGAATTTATATGTCAAATAATAAAGCAAAACCTTAACCAGAATTTTTAAGTCGAATAATAAAGGGTCATTTTTTTGCATTAAATGCAAACTAGAGTTATCTAACTTGGTTAATTAGGAAGGTTGGATGGTTGGGTACCATTGTATAAAATCTTAATGCAACACATCAAGTAGTTGCTGAGATATTAACCTATGTGTGCTTACATGCAAAACCTTAACCAGAATTTCTAAGTCAAATAATAAAGGCCCATTATTTGCATTAAATTCTAATAAGTGTTATCTTACTTCATTTATTCAGTAGGTTAGATAATTGGGAATACATATCTAAAGTTTCAATGCAATACATGATGTATTTGCAGAGAAAATGACTTAAAGGTGCTTACATGCAAAACCTTAACCAAGGTGTGACGCCGACGCTTGGGTGAGTAGTATAGCTCTCCATATTCTTCGAATAGTCGAGCTAAAAACAGGATACCATTAAAGCGATGCTATTCTCTGCAATACAAGCATGCATTGCAAAAAAAATGTATTAGGAAAAATTTCAAACCAAAGAATCATGCGATCATTCTCACACTGTTTGTAAGAAGAATACATATAAAGGTGATATCAAGTACAGCAGAAAGGAATAACAACAAAAAACTAAACTCTTTTTAATTGTGACATCATAATGGTCACCGGTAAGATGAAGTCATAGATTACTATGTGTTCATGACGTCATTTCCTATTTAAACCAATATAGTAACCCATTCAGTACCCAACGTGATTGAAAGTTTTCATCAGGAGATAAGATACATATCACATTTTCCTCTTAAGAATTGGTTGGAAATTTAATTTTACATTTGATCACAATGAATACAAAATGACAAATTGTCATTTGAAAAAACTATTCTTGTCAATGAATTTGTTTAAAAACATGTGGAAGGATACTATAAGTTCCATGGTCAGTAGGTAACCCGATATGGAATATTCAATGTAAAGGAAACCGTATTGCGGTGGAGTGAAGCTCGAACCTAAGTATGGATTCTTGCCACCCATATTTCCAATACTATGTCACCTACTAACCCTGTAATGTAAGCATAACGTTGACAACCTGTTACCCTGTTTAAATGTTTTATTTATTCATTGAAATATTCATCAAATCCGAATAAAGACGCCGTTTTGATGTAATAAATAATTGTAATTTGGAAAAATGTGGTGTCACCGCGTGACCTGTCCTTGACCAACAGCGGTGTTTCATAAATATTGGAATCGTGATATTTTTTGACCAATAGAAATAGACCAATGTTATATTGATATCCCCAAGAGTATTTAGGAGAGAAAAAATGTGTGATGGCTGTATTTAACTGGATATAAAGTATACAAGTAAATAAAAAAAACATTATTAAAAATGGGTAGAGTGATTGCTGATAATGAGCCCTTCTTAATCATTAAGCTAGTTACTTTAGGTAAGAATACAACCTCATTGTCTAATTCATTGTCGACGTAAAATCTTATGCAGGGATTGTGCATCAGGTGAGTGACAGTAGGCTGAGGAAAACCCAAACTTGAAGAATTAAATTGTTAATGATTAAGGATAGCACTTCATTTATGCCTATCTGAAATTTCATTTGCTTAATTGTAGGTTTATACTATTTTTGTTGTTAAAGCTGCACTTTCACAGATTGAAAGTATTGATAACTTCTTTATTTTTTGTCTTGGAACGAGCCATTTTTTTGCGAAAATCCATGGAAACCAGTAATATAAGACTGCTGACAATAAATCAGATCATAGATTATTATATTATATATACTTAAGTTCAAAAATTGATGTTTTATGCATTTTTTCTTTAACCGTTAGTATCAGTTTAAGCCATTAAGCATCAATTTTTGAACATAAATATGAAAATCTAAGATCTGATATTTTGTCAGATATCTTATTATTGGTTTGCACATATTTACGCAATAATTTGCTCTTTCCAAAACAAAAAATAAAAGAAGCTGTTAAAATAGTCAATCTGTGGGAGTGCAGCTTTAAGGGCTCATTATTTCTTAGTCTTAACATGTTGATGTTCAAATTAAGAGTCTTCTTATCCATAAACATCTATTAAAACAAGTATTTAAAAAAGAGGGTGTTTTGAAAATATCAAAATTGAATTAAGGAAAAGAATTTCATATTTGTCAGGTTTGAACTGACATTTCCAAATGCTTTACCCTTTGGAACAGGCCATGCGGTAACTAAGAAATATGTCAAGTCCAAGATATACGAATTAGCACAAAATTAACCAAGAACAATTTTGATCACAATTCACACACTGTGCAAGCATGTCAAAACATGGCCATGTTAAAATTGCAAAATTTCCTTTTGATTGAAAAAAAATCACAGGCTGTCAGACTAAAATTACTGACACTCCTTTTCTATAAAAGTTCATGCTGTCTTCAGAAATAAATTGAAATAACGAATAAGGGTAATGTAACATTTTGCCAAAGGGCGAAGTGCATTCATAGTATGTGGATGTCCTGGATTAAATATGCAAATTAACATACCAGGTCTCTGTTTGGAGGGAGAATATATGTATATAAAAGGGTTATGCATGATTTTCTCTGAAGGGATCTGTTGGCCTTGAACATTTCAGTAATATGGCTTGTTTTTATTAATCTTTTTTAGACATACATGTTTGATGCTTGATAGGCATACCAATGAGAATGATTTGCCCAAAATTGCAACAGAACAATTTCAGGGGCGTAGCCGGCGTTACACACTTAAGCACATGCGTAACATCAATTTGAAAAATGAAAAAAATGGCCAAACATGGCATCAAAGTCGAGGGTTAAGCTATGTTTTGACATCAGAATAAAACCTTAAAGGGAAGATCAGCTATAAAAAGCACTGTTTCCCTTTGCTAGATAGCTAACACAGCCTTAAAAATCACTTGGTAACTACAGTCGTCGGCCTCGAACCTATAAATCCCGACAAAAAACAAATCAATGCTAAACACTTTAGTTCCATTTTTCCGTGGGGAGCAGCCCCCCCCCCCCCCTAAACCTCCTACGGTTACAGGGATTCCCCATCCCATAGCCTCTCACATTTAGTACAGCCTGGCTACGCCCTTGAATTTAATTAATTGCCAAAAAATGTTAAAATCCTGTCTGCATTCTAGTATTTGGATTTTTTTTCATTGAGTAAGACCCTTTTGGGCTATTTAAACACTGTAAATATCCGTAAAGCTATATACATGTATACAATATTGATATTTCTCCCACCTCAGATAAGTAGATCCATTAATTCAACCATGCTAGAAATTCTTATCTTGCCCACGGGCGAAGATAAAATGCCCGTATGGAACTTCTTTTAATGGTCACCAAATTGTAATTACCTCCCTTGTTGAAGACTGTCGTCTGTAGCGCATCATAGAAACCTTGTCTGGTGGCAATATTTAGAACGCGAGTTAATTATTTCTCGCTTTAAATGTCACCAGAAAACAGTTTTCACGCACCTTTCAAGAAATAATGCTTCACTCTTCTTAGAACTATTTAAAGACCGATAAGACCATTTACATACTCTGAATCACTGCGCGAATATCCATGACAACCACGAATTATTGCATATCCGTACGCAATTATTTTCACTAAGCACAAAAGAGTTCCGGCAAAAAAATACATTTTTACTTAATTTTGTTAGATGAGGTGGGAGAAAAAGCATCTACCATAGCCGCTCGTGTAAGATAGGTCCATCCCGACCCTCGCGCAGGGTGTTTTGCGGAAACTCGGTAAACCTCGTTTCCGCAAAACACCCTACGCTCGGGTCGGAATGAACCTATCTTACACTCTCGGCCATGGAAGATACTTATACTCCAGCATGCACAATTAAGTTATGCATTATCTTTTACCATTGTTAATTTTAACATACAAGAAAATACTTTAATTTACACTTACCTGAAAAATGTGAAGTCAATGATAGAGAATAATAAGTGGCAGATTTCAAATCAAGGCATTTAAGGCTCACCAGGGGCTTAGCACCGTCCAGATGATACAGACAGGCTAGCTCCGTGTCCAAATGCCAGGATCATTTATAGTAACTTTATCTTGTTGAAAAGTTTAATACGTGACTAGTCCAAATAAACAGCAACTTCAGAGTCTTTGACAAGTTTTGTTTTGGCGAGTCTTCATGTCCACATCCAACTTTTTCTCCTAGCCAAGAATGACATTTCAAGCACTAAGTTTATTTAGTTCAAATAATTGTACATTGAATGATTTCTACCATTTTTGATATGGCACGTCACGTAGTGAACACATCTATAATTTTCGACTTGATGTATATTGAGCTTCAAGATGACGCGCATCAGCTAGATAGTTCCAAAATGGCAATGCTATGTTGACAGAAGCTGATCGGAATTTAAGTGTTTAATGAAACACTTGTGTAATTTTACACACTTGTGTTATTAAACAATGATATTTGCTCAAGATAAATTACGTGAAACATTCGTGTTTCTATTTTGCAATGCAGTGTTCGATATTGAAGTGTTGTTACAGTTGAAGATTTTTTTTTACTATGGTATGAATCAGATCAACATGGCATAAAGGGAACCAAATTATGCACCCCCCAGATCTTGGGAATAGCGGGGACTTTGACTTTCAGTACAGCCAACACCGGCTAAATTCCATGCCATGCGGGGACGAACAGTTGGTAAAATCCCTACCAAAGTCCCTGCACCCCGGGGACTCTAGGGAAGGCCAATTACACGCTATATTTAAAGCAGACAAAACCACCGCATTCACCCGGCAATGCGGGGCCACCTGAAAAGCATAAACACGACCCATTTCACCGGCTATTCCCCGTATATCCCCGGACCTGGGGTGGCCGTGGTTACAATTGACTGGTGCATTAATATCACAATTTTACAGAAAATCTGAAATACCCTACTGTACTGTAATATGTTTTATGCATAAAGATGACAACTGTGACGCAGATGCAAGTTGTTTCGAGTTATTATCATTATTTTTCACATCAATATTTGCAACAATTATTAACATCTACTAATGGCACGAAGCAAAACAACGTCATTGTTTTTTGGATTTTCACTAAGTTTGTATTTCCGTGTTTTACTGCAACTTACTTTAAGTAGTGGGTGACCTTTCATCAGATGTATTTCAGCCATTAATTGTATTGCGTTAAATTCAGCCAATATGAACACAAGGTGATGATGTTATTCAATTAATTATTTTTAATTCTCCTTTTTAGCACTAACAATACATTGTTAAACTCTAGTGTGATGCCTTTAATCCCATTTGACATCGGAAATTCCACGGACATGTGTTGATTCGTCCGCCATCTTGGATAAACCGGGTCATTTTGGGTCATGCTATTAACACATCATATTTTGATGATTCTACTTAAAGAGTCTACAGTATGATATATATTTTAAAATATTTCGATAGATCAAAGTATTGAATTAATTATGTTTAGCAACAATGTACTTCAGTATTCATTTCGAAACATTTACGGATTCATTTTTATCGATACAGTAAAATGGCCGAGGAGTTCCGAATGCAGTTTTGTATTAAGGTAGTGGAACTATTTCCATGTAGTTGTCGATATTGGCGAAATGATTTATCAATATAAATATTTGATTTGAGTACCAATTGTCAATAAATAATACATGACCCACTTCTCTCACTATTCGCCCAGATATTTTAGAAAAAAAAATATGTAACAGCCAATTTAAATCAGTTGTGTATTCAAAATAATGATACGAACTATTTACTGAGCGCACTGGCGTGCTTTGGCTGGTAGTTGGAATGGCTGATGTGCCTACTTAGGACGGGCCCTGAGGGGCACCGTCCAAAAATAGTGGTGAACATCAAGTATTGTTAAGTACCACCTTGGAACAGTCAGTAAAATGTATATTTACTGGGGGGGGGGGGGGGGTTAAACTTGTTTGTATGGACAACCTCACTCTTATCCCAACAATCCCGAATAAAGTAAAAGGAACGTAAATGGTAATCTTATCAAAGTATGCATTACCTTGAGGAATCTTAAGAATAAAACAAGCAATAATAAACTAATAGGTAAATCCCCAGTGCTTCTACGATTAAACCTAATAACTGAATTTTATCATTTCTTTAACACTCTTATCCAACGTTATTGTAAATCAGTGCAATTTAATTTTACTAAATTTTCGAGTACAGGTGGAATTATTTTTAGTGATACTTTTTTTAATCCCTTTATGACCTTAAAAATTAATGACATGAATGGTTCAAATATTGTAGGTTTGTGTTTTATTTAACAAAAGGGATATTCATATTTATGAGGAAAAACACAAACAAAAGGTGTGTAGGACTAAAAATTTGGCTAGAATAAAAACAAAGGTGCGGTCGCACAAACAAAATACACATTCAAAAACATAGGTGCCGTAATTTCGCGAAACAAAAAATCAATTTGGTACGGCTTATAAGCAAAAATCGAATTGATATATTGGCATGGGTTTTACTAGTTTGTGGTGATAAAGGAATTCATTTGAATGGGAAATGCAGGAAATTCAAATGTGAAATTCAAATAGCTCATTTATTGTAACTGAATAAGATTTTTTACTGTCGTAATACAAGAATCTGAATCGTAAAGAGTATATATTCCAAATCTGGTTGAAATTTATTCAGCAACAACCTTAATAGCATGGCGATATTTATTGCATTCATATGTTTTCATGTAACAATATATCATAAATTGACATCACAGTGTTTTTATTTATATAGTTTTGCCAACAACGGAAGTAACTATGAAATTATGCTGACGTCATTCCTTGAAGTTGATTTACAATTATAAAGTGAAGACAGTAATCAGTTTATTCATACGATGAAAAAGCATGTATTGAGTCTTTAAACCATAGCTAGTCTCATCATCTTATGTTTGAACTGTTCTCCTAAGTTTAGCAATCAGATCAACAGAGTGGTATTGAACGCCAGAACTTGCTTATTCATGCAAACAATGACTCATTCAGCTACGCAACCCACTGCATTCTTCTTGTCTGGTCGGATCAACATCATGGTGTGCATTGGTTAGTAGCATACGTTTTAGATCGAGCCGCATTCAACCTTACATTTACTTATCTCCTCGTTGTGGTCACTCAGCGCAGCTCGGATACATCTCCCTGTAGAGCCCGTTGTGTTATCAATGATATTTATAGGGTAACAAGAACGTTTAAAGACTCTGCGTTGTTTGCATATTCGGAGCTGTGACCATTAAATTATAGCATTTGCACCATGTAGTGACAACATTCTTAAAGAGGAGAATGATAAACAAACTAGTTACAAACATTTATTTAAACAAACAACACAAATGATAATGACATAATATAAATATACTTTTAGCTTTCGACAGAGGTTATTCTCCAGTGAATACAATTAAATAAAACTGGAAGTCAACAAATGACGGCTCATAGTATTGGTACCAAAATGAACGTAAACAGAACGTAATTTAATATAGTTCTACAACATAGCAAACAAGCAAATGTCTACTTTTCATTTAGATATTAAATATAAATATAACAGATTGGCGCAGGCTTATCACGGAATGTATACCAAATTTGGGTTATCTTGATCACAAGTTATTATCATATTTATAATCATTAGAATAATATAGTCATGTATTGTTCAGGATCATTAAGGACTGTTATTTTGGTTTAGCTATTAATTATCTTATCCGTTTTATGAATTATTATGAAATATAAGGTATTGATTTTAATACTTGCTTAAAATGAGCTAAACAATCAGTTCCTAGAATATTATTTGTTTATCAAATAGTAATTATAAAGTTAACGTAGATGATCTTTAGAAAAATTAGATTACATGTATTCTATGATGAAACATGTTCCAATATTTTATGGCTGCCACTACTGAGCATTTGTTTGAACATAAGATACAATATGATAGGATATGATATGATAAAGACGAAATGAGATATGATAATATAAGATGAATGACATTTCCGATCATATATGTGTTATATTGCATGTGAATCATATAATTTTCGTTATGTAGACAATTACTAAAATCACATTCCGAATGTGACTGCAAATAAAACTTTTGAGTTTATCACGGGTTCGCTTGGTGTATCAAATTGTAATACTGTGTTACGACATGAAGCGAACTGCACAAAATGTTATTCCATTCCACAATCACTCTCTCTCTCTCTCTTTATATAAGCGGTCAAACTTTACCGCGTCGTAATAAAAGCTAGTCAGTATGTTATATATATATCGAACACCCGGTGAAAAATTTCCACTCCATTTTCAAATCTGTCATCGAATTTCGGAGACTAAGGTCAATTTTGAATAACCTTGACTCAAATCGTGCAAAATGAGTTATTTACATTTGGCGCTAAAATAATCAGACTGCACACACTGTCATGTTAACATGGTCGAGACCCTACCCACAACCTCTCGCCCTGCACAGTGATTTTGCATTTTGAACTGGTGTACGTTTGATTAACATCCGGTGCACTTGATCGTCAGTTCAGTACGTTTCGATTATTATCTATCTTACAAGGGCAATTATAAGGTCTTTTCATCCTACAACAATCGTATCTGACATGTCACAGCCCGCTTGAAGAGTGTCCAGAAAGTCCAAACGAATAGAACAGTTTATACCTTTATGTTCAGGCAGGTACGCTTCGGCCTCAAGTTCTGTTCCTCGACAGGTTAGACTAACCTGTATGGATACTTTGGTTTCCTTTACTGTTTCAGGGATCGATATTGCCAACTTTCCAACATAGGAGCAGTTTGGATCATCGCAAAATACCGGGTCTTTGTCTGTCGACTTGAAAACTTTCCACATCACGTCAGGTTTGAAGCGGTTTGTCACGACATAATTCTTTGGAGTTGATTTATTCCCGACCATCACTAACGTCTCAATTTCAAGATGCTTGTGGAAAACATTGTCTACTACTTTCCTTCCATTGACATCTTTTGGAATTTTTCTGCCATGTCTATTTTTATCATATGACATTCTTGTATGCACCCCGTATGTGAAAGGACTAATTCGCACTGCAATAACATTAGGGTCACATCCAAACATCACAGCCCCTTTCATGATAGCTGAACCTCCATTGGGAGGGGCAATAACTTTTAACTGATCCCTAAAATGGGTTTTCACTGCCGAAACAACGACTTTTGAATCTGAAAATCCTCCGACAAGTAAAATCGTCGATATGTTTTTTAGCTTCTTGTACAACATCAATTCTTCAATATGTTTATTTATTCTGTCTGTAGCTTTGTTGAACAGCGTAATTACAAGCTCTGATTTCAATAGTATATCAGATTCAAGGAGTTCGCATTTTCTTGCATACGGACTCTTTTGCAACCTCTCTTCTAATGTTTCCCCTTTAACTTTCTCATACATTGCCTTCAATGCGTGCGGGAAAAGTAAATCGACTTCACCTGATCCATCGAAACTTCTCTTTTTTTGCTCAAAGTCTCTCTCTAAATCTATCCAGTTGGTTGCTTTTTCAGCCTTAAACTTTTTTAAGACATCTGCTCCAACCTGTAATGATAAAACATGTTGGTAGCATAAAACTTACAGTGTACAAGGGGATGTAATAGTTAACTGAGTCTTCTGAGTATTATGTATTTACTAATTATCGTACAAATATCACTTGAATAAATGCTGTATTATTCAACAGCCGAAACTTACCAAGTTTGGTTTTTGCATTTTGTGTGCGTCAATAATAATCGAGGATTTTTTTTTAATTTTCTGTTAATTAATTTTAATGCAAAATGATTATGATGAATGCATCAAATATAGTTCGAGTGAATATATTTCAGTAAGTCTTCTTTCCACCAAGGCTTACTTGTAAAACTATTGTCGGTAATGAAAGGTAGCATTTACTTGATGTTTGCATTTTTGTATGGGCCAATCGACTATCTATAAAATGTACTTTTAATTAATTTTACGTACGTCGCTCTTACTTATTTGGTGGTCATTGGTATATTTGACAGACGACATATTTTGACATTCTACATAAAGTAAAGCAGGCTACCTCGGCCGAGCTACGCCCGCTCCATTTTCCGTGTTTGCTAAACTCAGTGATATACATTTTACATGACATCGAAACAACTGAATGGCTGAAGAAAATTCTGGCTTCAACTTAACATAGGCAGGATAAGGAAATTCGTCAGTATGTAGATTTGATCTTCTCGTAGACACTAAGATATATGTCCAATAAAATTAACTTTCTACACCCAGCACCGTTCACATGTATGTTCGTATTTCTATGAAACATTTATCAAAAATTGAAGTTGAATCAAATAACCCATTAAACATAATAAACTTGAAACTTGAAACTTGTTTATTTGATTAAACGCCTATTTTTACATAAAATACTCAATGGCGTTGTACAATACAATGATAAAATATTTTAAATAATTTAAAGATATAATACTATCTAGACATCAAACATACTTAATTTGAAATAAACAAAAAAAAAAAAATTAAGCTAAATAGATCGTTAAAGCAAATAAAACACATGACATGAAGTAAGATAAATTAAAATATCTAAAAATAAAATGAATATAAAACATAAAATAAACAATCATCGCATGCTAATTTATTACAGTTAGTTTTCCACTGTTCATTGTTCAGTCACTGTTTTTAAAACAACATGTCAAATTTTCGAAAGTAATGTGTCTTCAAGTTCTTCTTAAACACTTCTAACGATTTCGATGTTCGTATATCAGATGGCAAATCGTTCCACAGGGCTGGGCCAATGGTACTAAAACTGCGATCAGAGAATGTTTTATGTTTGTGTGTTGGTACGACGTAACACCCCACACTGGATAGCGAAGAACGAAGATTGCGTGGTGGTTGCTTTACTGTCAACAGATCTACTAGGTATGTCGGTGCCTTTCCGACCGAGCAATTGTACATGATGGTTAAAATTTTAAAGTTTATCCTAGCTTTCACTGGTAACCAGTGTAATTCAAACAAAGATTGTTTGGAGCTTTCATATTTGCCTCGAGAAAGCACAAGTTTTGCACACATGTTTTGAATTCTTTGCATTTTCTGAATATCACAGGCAGCAATGCCATACAAGATGGAATTACAGTAGTCAATGTGTGACATTACCAGTGAAAGAACAAGAATCTCCGTTGCCTCTTTGGTCAAATATTTTCGAATGTTTTTAATTCTCATGTAGTTTAGCATGGCTGTTCGGCATTTTCGTTTTACATGCTCCTTAAAGTTTAAAGTTTCATCGAGAAAGGCACCTAAGTAACGTATACAGTGTACAGCTTCGACACTGTCACCAACAATATTGATGTTTTTTGTTTGACATTTTGCAAGTTGCTGCCTACTCCCGAACATGATGAACTCAGTTTTTGCTGTATTCATTTTTAGTTTATTTTCATTCATCCAATCATTGATTATTACAGCACACTGTTCAATGTCTTGAATAGCACTTTGTTCTGCAGAAGGTATGTTTGGCCGAAAACGTTTATTGGCAGTATGGTCGTCGGCGAAACCGTACACTGTGATGGTCGGGGGTAGCACATCAAACAGGGTACCTGCATAAGTGAGATACAACCATGGGCCTAGACAGCTTCCTTGGGGCACACTACATTTTAGTTCTCGAGGTGTTGAATACGTCGAATTGACATTAACACTACAATTACGAGGGTGTAAGTACGAGTCAACCCATGCAATAGCCGTAGAGGAGAGGCCATATTGCTTGTTCAACACATCTACAAGAATACTATGGTCGACTGTGTCGAAAGCTGCGCTTAGATCTATGGCTATTAATGCTGTTACCTCTTGTAGCTCCAACCCACCCAGAATGTCATCAACTAGACGCAAGAGAGCAGACTCACATGAGTGATAACGTCTATAGGCACTTTGGGTTTTGGGGAGTAGATTATTTTCATCTACATGTTTATTTAATTTCAGAAGCACTGCCTTTTCAATCACTTTAGAAAGGAATGAAAGATTGCTGACCGGTCGGTAATTTGAGAATGTAAGTTCAAGGCCAATCTTTTTAATCAAAGGTCGAACAATGGCTTTTTTCCATTTACTAGGGAAAACACCTTGCATAAGGGATACATTGACCAATTTGGTAATGAATGGCAAAAAGTCACCTAAAAACTGTTTCAGAAGCTTAGTTGGTAGAATATCTAGTTCACATGATTTAGATTGCATGGTTCCCATGATTTGTTTAACTTCATTCTCTGTCAGTTCATCAAAATTGTCAAAAGATGGTATATCCTTCACTTGGGGTTCAAACTGATCAAATGTTTGTAGTGACTAATATTGACAACATAACACTCATTTCAACATAATCGTGCGGAAACTTTATAACGGTTGGGTTGTCAGTCCAGACGATAGCCTTTCGTTTGCACTTGTTAGTCTTCTTTGACGTCAGACGCGTAGTTAATTAATTTTATTTGAGTTCATGTTGTGAGGCTTTGCGAGCTAAGATTGTGTTTGTACTTAGATAAGACACCGGTAACAAGAAAGATAGAAAATAAGCAAGTAAACAAACTTTTCTTGTCCACATGCGTGGTGAAACATGTATGTGAACGTTCGATAAATAGCATCAATTAAGGGACTTAAAATGATTACTGTAGTAATACTTTTGTTTTCTTACTGTTTGTATCTAACTAAGAAAGTAAATGATAAGATATGTCATAGAATACTATGTTAGTTAGTTTTTAACATAGATTAAGTTTATCGTGCTCGGCCCTTAATAAATATGTGGAATTTTGTTGAGAGTTTTTCTAATCCTCGCATGATAAACTTGATCTTTAAACAACACTAACATAGCATTGTTCTATATTTCGGAAAAAGAATCATTTAAGACGTGTAATGCATGCTGCAATATTTAAATTCCGTTCTGGATGGAACCAAAGTTTGATTGAAACTATTCATTAAAATAATAACATTGTGAACTAAGTTCGAGTTGACTAATTACAACTTAAAATATGCAATGCTAGTATCGACGAATATATTTACTTATACCAGTTCAGAAATAAACTCTTCAAAAGCGTCGTTGACCAGTTTTCCGCCCCAAGGACCACCAGTGGCGGCATGCAGCTCCTTCAACTGGCCGTTTTCTTGAACCTCGTGTCCTGTTGTATCAACCGTTCCTCCTAAAAAAGGAAGTGAGCATCCGGAGCCCGAAAAAATACAAAATGTGATTATATATATTATTAAGCGTTTTATTTTTTTTTCGTTTCTGATGCATTTCATTTAAAGTGTATTTACAGTACTTGATTAGTGTTGCTTATGATACAGATATGTGATAAAGGGATAAAATAGAGTGCAACCTTACATCTGGCACTATTAGGAGTCATACAACTGAAGCTTTTTGATTCTACCATTGTCCCGATTCTAACGTACGGATGTGAAGTCTGGGGTTTTGAAAACCTTGATCTGTTGGAGCAACTTCACCGTATTTTTTTGCGACGGATTACATATACTAGAAAAATACTCTACGGTACATGCTCTACTCGGAACTGGGTAGATACCCCCTTAACACCATAGTTAAAACCAGAATAATTAGTTACTGGAGTAAACTCGTTTCATCCCATGACTCGAAAATAAGTTTTTTGATATATAAAGGCATTTTACATAGTAATAATTCAGCCTGGACCAGTTACATCAAGTCAATACTTGATTCAACGGGTTATCCATACGTTTGGCATAACCAAACAAAAGTACCTGTTAAACATATCAGTAAACATGCGAAATCAAACCTTGTAGACCAATTTCAGCTAAACTGTTTTGAACAATTTAATCTTTCGTCTAAGGGTAAAATGTATTCTCTGTTTAAGTCTGATATTAAATTTGAGGAGTACCTTAATATTTTACCCAAATCTCTACGTTTTACATTCTTGCATTTCCGCACTAGTAATCATAAATTCCCTATCGGAGTCGGTAGATGGAGACAGAATGCTGTACCACATGTCAATAGAAAGTGTACGTTTTGTAATCTAAACGATATCGGTGACGAACTGCACTATTTACTTGCATGTCCATTTTTTAATCCTACCAGAAAACAATACATAAGTAGTCGTTTTTACTCAAGACCTAATGTCTTACACTTTAGTGAAGTTTTAAATTGTAAGAACCCGGATACCTTAAGGAAAACAGCAATTTTTGTTAAAATCTTAGTTAATCACTTTAAACGAATCTGATCATGTATTTTATAGTTTTTCATTTGATATCTCATAACTATATCGATTATATTGTATCTTAATTCAAATAAATGAATTTGTTTTGTTATAAAAAAAATAAAATAATAATAATACTATTTAAACTAACCACATTCCCCTTATTAATAATTATATTTGTTTTGTAAAATGATAAACTCTAAACCTGTTGTGAAGCCGCCATTAACCCACATATTTATACCTGTGTTAACATATATATATTGCGTTTTCACATGCTTTTACTTAAATGTAAACTGTGATATAATAAAAGAATATTGAGTTGAGTTGAGTCTAAAACGAGGTATCTAATGCTAAGAAAAATAAAGATTACAGCGATCACAACTATTTGACTCATTATTTTCTCACCGCCACAGTCCAAAACAATGTACTTCTGTCCTGGATCGAATGCCTTCAACATGATTCCTTCAATGCCCTCTGTCTTTCTAAGTGCCATCTCCTTACAGCAAATCGCCGCAGATTCAGGTTCTAAAGCTAGGGTAAGCTGAGCATTGGAAATACCGGCCTTAAAAAAAAGATGTGCGTTGAATTATGTACATAAGCAGTTGAAATATTCTCGGGTCAGCTCTGCCTGGTTTTCTTTCCGGTCATTAATTGGTTTACTTTTTGGGCTGGGTTTTTAGTTAAATAGTTGGCTAGTGGGCTTGTCTCTGTAGTGTGTAGGGTATTATATAGAAGTTTTAATATACTTGTAGCCCTCATGCCCTTTGCTGTTTTAAAAGTAAGGTAGTGATATTAACAGTTAACCCATTTTATTATATTAAAGAGGATGATGTTAAGCCAAATGAACATGTCTGCAAATCCTCTTAATTGGTTTTGAAAGAAGGGAAGAACTTTGGTAATAATTGTTATAATAATAACTTACTCTCATTAAATATGAAATCAAGGCAAATCTGATCAATAATTTGTCATAACGTATTTTTTAAAACAATGTATCACTAACTATAGACACACATATGGTTTGGAAGGTAGTGCACGTTAATAAATCAGATTTAGTCTTATTGCAAAGAAAAATAGATAAATAAATAACTGAAAAACAACAACAACAGAAAACTTGATACAGTTAAAAGGACGCATCACTCACATTAACCGCTGCTTCTCTCATAAACTGTTTCGCAGAGTCTCTCCATATTGCTGGCACAGTGAGAACCCACATCACATCACTTTCTATGATCTTGTCCCCCATGTTCAGCTCCATCCTTTCCAATACTTTCTTCTGATAATGTTAAGAAGACATACAAGATTCATTAATCAGTTTCAAAAGCCATGTCATAAGGTGGCATCATGTTTTTACTTTAAAAACATTAAAATGGAACACAATATATTAGGAACGGGACTAAAAAACTGTTAATTCAGTGGTGCGTAACGACCACAGAAACTTCAGCATTTAACAGGTAAGTACAACACATTCTTGCATAAAGGGTCCGTATAAGTTAAAGACTGTAGTCGGTACATTAGACCATAACTCTCTCTCTCTCTCACTCTAATGTTTTATATTGTTTTTGTGTGATTTTTTATTCTTCTTAGTTTTGCCAATTTATTTCTAATTGCTCTAAAATTTGTTTTTTAAAGCAAGTTGTATAGATACTCTTCAAGAACCAACCCACTATGTGTACCTCCCAGAATATTTATTTCAAAATCATGACTATTATCACGACCGTATTACGACAAGTCAAACATAATCTTGCGGATGTTTTACTTCTTGAGAGTCATTCGGAACTCCTCGGCCATTTTTTCAAAAACAAGCTCGGATGTATATGGACGGTTTACATACTTAAAAAGTGGAACGTTTAAGTCCGCTGCAAATAGATCGCGTAGTAATCTTATCTAGTAGTAAAAATTTATGACTTAACTCTTGGGAATCGTAATGATGTTTGCAATAATACACTTCACTGGCAATCAATTTAAACTGAGAGCAATGAATACAACTCTTAAACACTACATTTAATTAATGCTTTTATTAAAAAAATACGGACTACTTCAACAGATGTACCGGCATACATCCGAGGTTGTTTTTGAAAAAATGGCCGAGGAGTTCCGAATGCTTGAGAGTTTCACGATCAACTACCACAACGTCAGACCACTCATGACGTGTAGCACAGGCATAACTGTTGAAGATCTACTTGAGGTCAGCTACGGCCAGTTTGATCCAAGAAATATGCCTTGAGCATGATTGAAAACCTCCCCAAATAAAATTCGGTCTTGCGACTACCAAAGATCATCCAAGACCACTCAGGACTTGTGGCTTGACCTGTGAACGACGATTCCTAACAATTTCGAGTCGTAACCAATCGTTACCTGATGTTAGTTATCTTAGTGTCTTGGTCTCTTAATGTGACGAGGGCATACTGATTAGCAGTACCTACGTTCAAAACTTACTTTAACGTGTTTTATCGAAAGCTCGAACACCGTCATGGCAACCATACTCTTTCCACTAGCATCTACGATTTTCATGTCATGTGTCAGCAACTGAAAGATTGGGTAAACATAGCTGTCAAAAGGAATGTGTTGAGCATATTTAACATCAACTATGTGTAAGACCAATTCAGTTAGCACCATCTGTGCACATTTCGTTACATTCGCCGTACGGGCTCTGTATGGAATCCTTGAGTCTCTATGTGTTAAAGAACCGATCTCCTTGCGAGCTTCTTACGACTTTTTACGATTGTTAAAGTTGGTGGAATAGTACGATATCGGACATCGTACGCGAATGAGGCATAACAGCTGTCTGGGGGGAAACATAATCTACTGGAAGCTATAATTTATGATAATATTATAAACTATTGTTGTGGGAAATCATGAACATTGTAAAAAGCGTTAAACACTGTCGATATTACACGTATTTGAGTAGTGGTGGAGAGAGAGTATTTTAGTACATATGGTGATATGTACTGATATATATATATCAAGTTGCTGATACCAACCGGTTTGTGATGAAGATCCATCTTAAAATGACGAAAATAGTAGTGGTCTCTGTGTTCATTTTTTAGTGTTAACTTTTTATAAGCGTCCTCTGCGGCGTCACCGAAAGCAACAAATTTCTTCTGTGGGCTCAATAATAAAGTTGTTGATACCTGAAAAGGGGGAATAGTTTTATGTGAAGAGAGAGAATATATAAATCTTATACCGAAAGTATTTCTGCATTGAAACATAGGTCATCACATCCAATTTGAGTAGAAAAAAGAACTCAAATTCAAACTATAATATTTGTTTCTATAAAGTATTCTATATCTGTCAATTTTGGCCTTCTAAAGAAAGTAGAGCGGGTGCAAGACTAAGTAGCCTGCTCTATTTTTTTTATATACATTGTCAAAATTGAACTTATATATTTATTACATATGTGCACTCGTCAGTATCGATTTACTGGCCCACAAACAAATGCAAACACCTAATATATGTTACCTTTTACTACTGACACTAGTTTTGCAACTTAGCCTTGGTGAAAAATTAACTGACCAATGTTAATTGGTACCTTAAAATATGATCAACCTAAGCCTAGTCTATAATTATTAATGTCTATATTAATAGACAAAACACATAACTACGTACAGTTTTGGCACACTTGTTTTGTATTGGCTTAATGCCAAAATGGGGGCTAAAATGATTTGTACATTCTTCCTATGAAAAGACATCATCCATTGAAGTGTTAAGTTATATACAATACGGTTCTTTGTATTGCGTTTTCTATCGGGAGGTTGTATTCGACTCATGTGGATTTTGCAGATTCGGGTTGCACGAGGAGTTAATCAAGTGAAATCATAATTTGCAATAATTCGACATTCCGGATCAAAACGGATAATAAATAATCATAATAGTATATACAATACTGACTTAAATCTTTTTAAAGGCACATGACTTCATTATAAATGTCCTTCTGAAGACGAACTATTTTGTTTTATGATATCATTTTATTATCGCGCAATGATACGTATATGATATGACGTCAGCAGGTTGCAATATGGCCTTTTTGCACTGGAGTAGAATAAGAACTACCGTATTTTGCAATAGATGTATTGCGTGTGGTGATACAAAAAACATATGGTATATTATAATGTTAAATTATATGTCATGTTATATATAAACGAGAGATAATTTGATATATGTAAATATCGATACTTAAGAGACGGTTAGTTGAACATTAACGCTTACCCCGATTCACCCGCCCCCTCAACCATACCCACACACCCACACCCCTAAAAACAACCAAATTTGAATGTCTATTTTATTACCTGCTGTTCCATAACAATATCTCTAGAGGATACCGGTCCCTTGTTCGCCCTCATGTAATATCCATACCCGGTATTTGTAGTTCCAAAATCGATAGCGGCAACGGCCGATTTGGGCTTTAAACTTTGAGGCCTTGACATCTTTGGTTCACTTCGGGAGCCTTTTCTGCGCGACGAACTGGCGATTGATACGATTATATATTATTATATTATATATGTATAATAAAAGTAAATGAAATCATGCCTGTGTTTGCTCTATTCAAGAAAGGTATTGCTATCCTGTCAATCTCAAACTTTTATTTACATAATTATTTAAGATTGTTAGTGCCTGCAAGTTTGATGAGCTGCAGATATAAAAATAACGTTTATTTAAAGCTGCACTCTCACAGACTGAACGTTTTGACAACTTTTTTTATTTTTTGTCTTGGAACGAGCCAAATTTTGCGAAAATCCATGGAAACCAGTTATATAAGACTGCTGACAGAAAATTAGATCGCAGATTTTTATATCTAAGTTAAAAAATGATGTTTTATGCATATTTCTTAAACCGTTTAAGCCATAAAACATTAATTTTCGAGCGGAAATATGAAAAGCTACGATCTGAATTTTTGTCAGCAATAATTTATCATTGGTTTGCAGATATTTACGCAAAAAAATTGCTCTTTCCAAGACAAAAAATAAAAAAAATGTAAAAATGGTAAATCTGTGAGATTGCTTATTTAAATACTTACATACGACATCTACATTTGGTAAGATTGATTAAATCAATAACACTAAAAAGTTTAATGATGGCTTATAATCAGAACCGATAATTTACATCAATAGTCAATACAAATACATTTACAACGTACCATTATTTGACACTGTTGAGAATAGTATACGTTTATTGTTAAAGAAATATCTTTATCAGAAAGTCATGTAAAAGATCTTCTTTCTGCATCATTTCCTTTTAAAACTTAAAATATAATACAGCGAAATCAGAATTCCTTTATTCGTTTAACTTGGATTCAATGCTTTTTTGTAATAATTCATAAGAAAGCCATTGCGTACAGATTATTGTAATTGTTTATTTGAAGGTCAGATTTAAAAATAAATATCGATTAATATTCACATAGACCCCTAAGTAGATGATAACACATATAAGGTTTGAAATTATTTTGTTACTGACAAAAGCCCCGCATTATTGACCTCTAGTCGTTCTTACATTTCACTTACATCAATGAACAGATGTTTACCGAAGGCATACAAAGTTATTTGTCGATTACAAATCATAAATGATCTTTGGCGAAAATTGCCATTTTTTCCTACAGAACTCTTTAATTTTCAGTGCAAGGTTAAATTAGTGGTCAGCATTAATTTTTGTCCAATGAGAAGACTGATTTTCTCAAGTCAGCAGTCAACCGTTATTGATTTTAATCAGGTGAAGCTGTAGATATAAACATTTGCTGGCCGCGTAAGTCAGTAGTTTGCGCAAGATGATGTAAAGCACTATAATATTAGACAATTTGAGAAATAGTGAATTCCCTTCGGACTAAAAAGAATTGTGAAAACTACCCACTAACTGGGCCAGCCACTGTTTAAATATACCGCGTCACCTGATTACAACCAATAACGTCTGACTGCTGATTAACTGAAATAGTCGCATTGAAAAACTCGAAAAAAACAGCCTTATTTTTTAACAAAATATAAATTTGACCACTGAAATATAAAAGAGTTAGCGTTTATTGCAAATATATAATGATAAAAGACAACAGATTGATAACCGTATCCACAACATTGACATCGGTCATTATATAGTATCAACTGAATTCAGAATTCTTATTCATTGAGATTAAAAAACAAATATCAAGTACTTACGGTTTGTGAGCTATTCACTATTGTAAATGTCAAATTAATGGTTTTAAAATATTTAAATTTAAAATTCAATCTTTATGGAATTCTACGAACAGTGATTGAAAACAGATCAATAAGTTTACAAAGAATATAATGAGTATCGCTAACAAATCCAACATACTTTCAATATAGCAGATGAATTGCGTATCATCTTACATATCTGAAATTTCACAATGAAGCGTTTATTGATTTCAAAATACAAGTTTATTATCACTTACTTTTAAAAGATAGTGTATTTACAATTTTAGCCAGTGCTATAACTTATTTCACAATTATTGCACAAACCGGTCATTTATATATGATATAGATAATGGAAGCGTATATCGTATATACTGACGATGCGATCATGAAGTCTTTATGGCAGCGAATATCGTATACACCGACGATGCGATCATGTAGTCTTTATGGCAGCGTATATCGTATACACCGACGATGCGATCATGTAGTCTTTATGGCAGCGTGTATCGTATACACCGACGATGCGATCATGTAGTCTTTATGGCAGCGTGTATCGTATACACCGACGATGCGATCATGTAGTCTTTATGGCAGCGTGTATCGTATACACCGACGATGCGATCATGTAGTCTTTATGGCAGCGTGTATCGTATACACCGAATATGCGATCGTGTAGTCTTTATGGCAGCGTAAATCGTATACACCGACGATGCGATCGTGTAGTCTTTATGGCAGCGTATATCGTATACACCGACGATGCGATCGTGTAGTCTTTATGGCAGCGTATATCGTATACACCGAAGATGCGATCATGTAGTCTTTATGGCAGCGTATATCGTCTACACCGAAGATGCGATCATGTAGTCTTTATGGCAGCGTATATCGTATACACCGAAGATGCGAACATGTAGTCTTTATGGCATCGTAAATCGTATACACCGACGATGCGATCATGTAGTCTTTATGGCAGCGTATATCGTATACACCGACGATGCGATCATGTAGTGTGTATGGTAGCGTATATCGTATACACCGAAGATGCGATCATGTAGATCTCTCAATTTTAAAATGATATGCGGTATGTTTACACTAAACTCGAGATTTACAATACACTTGTGTTTTAAGAGTACTTGGTTTTATTAAATAAATCCATAAGCAAACAATACAACGAGTGTTTTAAACATATAAAATAGCAAACAAAATTGAGCACACTGAAAATCCGAAACGCATATACATTAAGGCAAATCTTTATATACAGCATGGCATCATTCTACTAGAACAATCGGAACACCTCGGCCATTTTCCATTGAAAACAACCTCGGATGAATGCTTGTGACTTAATAAAAGTAGTTCGTAAATTTAATAATACTAATATTGATTAATTGTAGTATTTTAAGGTGTGATTTGATTAAATAAGTCCAAATTTACTCCCAATGAAGCGTATTTTTTAATAAATAATTAAGATTTCTAGGTGTGAAATCCTTAGGCTTAACTGCTTTATTGAAATTACTACGAGATCTACTTGAAGCGTAGTTAAATGTAAAGAATGTTGACATTGTGAACTGTCAATAAACATCCGAGGTTGATTTCGATGGAAAATGGCCGAAGTGTTCCAATTGTTAACAAGATATAGAACACTGCAATAAACATTATATAAAATACTATATATAAATACTATATCAGTTCATGTCTTTAAGGAGCAATTCATGATGCATGTACAAACAAAAGACAAACGAATATAAGTTTGACATTGATAACTATGATCACTATAAACTAGTCAGTAACAAAGATAATTTTTATGTTGAGTAAAAATATGTAACATACACACACATTCAGCTCTGTAAAGCTTATTAACCAGCTTCAACATTACTTTATAGATACGCGCTCAAAAAGGCGTAGCTTGTAAAACAGAATTTAGAATTACAAAACCAAATCACCTTGGTTCTTTTGAACGACTTCGGTGAAAGAGGGGCGACAGTTGGCGAAACACTACGTTTTACAGGTACGTGTGGACTACTTTTTGCGCAACACGTCATCCAGGTATGTGTACATGTACATTGTATACGCTTAAAATCACATGAACGATATCACGAGGAAAATGGTGTGAACGGGTATTTGCGGGAGTGCAAGTTAACGTTTATAGATTTTTGAACTAAACTGCAACTTTAACATGTACGTGAAGCTACACACGACAGGTACACGTAGTGTTTCAAAACCACTTGTATACATGTATGGCATGAAGAGTGACTACTGGTTGTATGTTTTTGGATCAGTCGGAACTTCTCGGCCATTTTCCATCGTTAACAACTTCGGATGTATATGGGCTGTTTACATAATCAGAATTCTTCAAATCATACTACGCTGCAAGTAGATCGCGTAGTAATTTCAATTTAGCAGTTAAACCTTAGGACTGGTCTTGGGAATCCGAATTATTTATGCAATGATACAGTGGCAATCAATTCGAAGTAAGTAATACAAATTACACGATAAAACATTACAATTAATTAATGTTATTAGTAACAATAATTATAAATATATTGATTAAACAGCATATATCCGGTGTTGTTTTCGATGGAAAATGGCCAAGGAGATCAAATTTGATTTGGGAATCAACTGTTTTGAACAAGGGTATATAGTTCATATGCGTAGTAATCCAATCACGAAGGTCAAGTGTCTGAGAGACAGCGAATCACTAAACGTACAAGTAAATCCTCTCTAGTCAAGTCAAGTCAAAGTCAAACAACGCTCTCTATGAATTACGAAGCAAACTAAGCTTTACCGGATAAGCACATATAATTAAATTCCTTTCCCATTTTGACATGTTTTGCAAACTTAAGAGGCAATGTTATAAAGCAGTATTTAGTACTATTAAAAGAGCGCTGAAAAATTATGTCAGGCAGAAAACATTCTCGAATTCTTGGAATTTGCTCGCGTGCCCTACTGCGTTCATACAGCAAAAACGCAAGAAAAAATGCGCTCAGGTGGTTATGATAAACGTGATTTTTTTATGAATTTTATGAACAGTGTGCGTAAAATACGAAATAAATTTAGAACCAATTGATAGTTTATGATGTTTTAATTGTTATTTGAAATCATGCTTATGGGTTTTGAACTATATGTTTAAGTCCAATGAACTATATTCTTCTATTTTGAATACTAGTAAAGTAAGAAATTACTTCGCTAAGATCTCTTTTTATGAGCCTCTCATTGGGGTATGTTAAGCAACTTTCAAAAATATTTGGGATATCCGTTTAGCTCATACCAATTCATTTGAGCTCGGTTGTGAAGACACCTCAAAATTATCGATTCCGGATAAACGAATTCCAAATTTGATAATTCCATGAAAACCCTATGTTTATAGAGGTCTGCACAACATTTATCATATGTCATACAAATAACCATTTGAACAGTAACAGCAATATACATAGTTGGTACAAAAATTGTAGCAAATGGTTGAAATATACAATGCATAACTGATTCAAATTCGCCGAGCAACGCCGAGCAGCAATCGTCACAACTCGGCCATCTCCGGTTGTCATCTTCGATCTGTTGATTAATGGTCGAGGTGTTCCGACTGACCGAGCAGTTGATAAAACTGCATTGGCGGCTGGTCAATTACAATGTTTCTTCCATGTATAGTCAAACTATTTTGCGAGTTGAACGTATGCTCGGCATATTTAAATATCTAGAAGGGGGAGTTCAGCGTCTTCCGTTGGACCACGCGCTTCAAGTTCCGGAAAGGGAAGTCAAATACCAGGGCGGCAAAGATGGCGGCGACATAGTTGATGACCACGTGCCCAACAAACTGGTAAGCCTGCAAAATAAAAACTGTGATGTGTTTTCGAATTACAAGAGCACCGTCAAAGCTCGTCCGCTGTAATGTGAACAATATATTGACGGTAACAAGTATACCAAGTTTCACTTGACTACATGGCTAACAATTGATTGATGCCGATATAACAGGAATGCTATTAAAAAAGCTGTGTGAACAGTACAATTTGTTTTTGTATAAAATACTTTACGTTATTAGACTGAAATGCACAACGTCAATGTGTAACATAATATTTCGTTATCTATATAAAATAAAATATGAAAGTATCATACTCAGTCTATTTTCCTAAAATATTAACATTTAAAAGATTGCTTATGACATTAAGAGTAAGGTTGACGCGTAAGAAAGACAACGCATAGTCACTTAAAGTAACAGTAAGAAAGACAACTGCAATTTACCATTCAGTCACTGCTTTTGCCACATATCCCGTGCATGTTCAAATAGGAACAAGGTAAAACTAGAAGAGGTGTAACAACTGGGTTTACTTTTCGAAAGTTGCATGTCTTGGAGCGGAATTTGATTACTAATTGTTGCTATTAACATACAACAGGAAATACATTTCTAGAATATGACCAAAATACAGTATCTGTAATTGAAATACTTTCAAATTATTAAAAAATATATAAATTTATATTAGGCGATTAATGATTAAAATGGACTATACCATTTGGAAGTCGTTGAGGTTAAGCATGGTTCGCCTTGTGTATACCGCTAGCACCATAAGGACGGGGTGAATCAGGTACACAAGGAACGTAACTCTTGACAAGGGAACGAACCCTTTCCAGGAAAGAAAGTCGCTGACCGGACCTGAAAAATGTAGTAAGATGATACTAAGTGTGACGCCGAAAGTACTTTATTGTTTAAAACGTGCGTTTCAGATACACATTCACTGCACTGCAACATGATCTATTAAACCAAATACGCAAGCGTCTTCAAAGTTCACAAATAAAATGAGTATCACATGCATTAAGGGGGTGCTCAACACATCTGTGAAGATTGATCGAATTCCCGTTATCAGGCAAAATATCATGGCTGAGATGCTTAGTTTATTTCAACAATGACCACAAATTGACCTTGACCTTTGCGATATGAGCTCCACTATCATGCGCGAAAACTTCCTCCAATGAAGCCTGACAATTTTGTGAATAATATGAATATTTAACAAGGTCAATGCATTCAATGTGAATCTTCTACTGGTCCAGACCAACCTGCCTACAAAGTTTGAGTTTCCTGGGCCGAAGCGTTGTTCGGTAATTGATCGGAAACGTTTTCCACTTCAAGGTCACCGTGACTTT